>NC_137055.1:10568946-10708946 GCF_032717465.1 Coenobita brevimanus | reverse complement strand
CACCAGTTTGTCAGTACATACAGGTCCCACTCCCTTTCCAATTATTACTTCCGCCAGCGAAGTTGAAGGAGGTTATGTATTCACCCCTGTTTTGTCTGTTTGTCTACAAGATATCTCAAAAGCTATTGCTGGACTTGAATGAAATTTTTTGGACATGTGGGTTGTGGGCCAAGGAAGAGTTAATTTCATTATGGTGATCTGAGTTCGGGTCCTGGTTCAGGATTGTTTTTGGGTTGTTTGTTCGCAAGATATCTCCAAATTTACTGATAAATTTCAATGAAATTTTATGGACACGTGGGTCATAGGGCAAGAAAGAGTTTATTAAATTCTGGTGGTGATGTGAGGTATCTGGCACAGACGATGGCGGAGGTCGGCTCTCTCTCAGTGCGCCTAACTTGTTCAATGCTACATACCCCTCCCCCCCAGATAAAGAAAATGAAAGTGAAAAAGATAACAAGTCAAAGAGAAAGAGAAGTTACCATGTAGATAGAAGGAGGAAGAAATAATGGTGGAAGAAAAGAAAATAGTAAGTTTAATGTTAATACAAAGCAAGTAAGTGAGTCTGATTTTCTTTTCACCCGCCTACAAATTAAACTTACATACAATGAAAACAATTGGAGAAAATTCAGAACGCAATGATAGTCATTTGGTACTTCAGTATGGTGTCGTTTTCCTTTAGCTAACTCATGGTCCCTCCAGGCGATTACAAGCAGGTTGCAGAAGCTCTCAGATAGTGAATGAGTTACGTTTAAGTTCTACCGAATTACTATAAGCACTACCGAATTACTATATGCTCTAACGAATTGCTGAAAGCTCTAACGAATTACTGAAAGTCTAACGAATTATTAAAAGCTCTACCGAAGCTGTTTACTTTAAATCCATCTCCTAAGCTAAATAAACCGTGATGATAGGAATGTGATTGCCTCTATAAGTTGGCCTTGTGTGATGCGTACGTTGTGGTGCGTGCTGTGTTTGGCGTGACTTGTTTGGCGCAGTGTCTTGGTTGGCTGTGTGACGTGTGGAGAAGTGTGGTCCTGTGTTGTAGTGTTGTTACTCTTATTACCTGCTGTATTTGTGTCCTTACTATGTTTCTATGTTTCCTAGTGGCCTGTGGTGTCCACCTTAAGTCTCCTAAGAGGTATAAGCGTCTGTTGCTGATAAATACTGCTGTATAGATTGGTGTAGGTGTGAATGGTCTGCTCGGTGAAAATTTACAGTCAGTTCCTCTGATGATTTTACCGACCTGTGTTTGTAATTCTATTGCAAGCGTGTTGGTAAGGAAGGCGCCAAGTATTTTGTCATGTTTTACGCTTGACAACCGACCCGAATGTGAGACTCATATATATATGCATATAATTTGTATCTGGTATTTTCAATGTGTTCATAGGGCATAACGACATTACTGTTTAGTAGCTTTATGTGTTGGTCTACTGGCCTGGGTATATTATTTAAGGTGTACTTCAGGGGATGTTGGTTGATGTTTGTATAAAGCGACATTTTGAACAGTGTAAGGAGCTGTGACTGTGAATGGAAAGTCTGATATTGTAAGGGAGGGGGGGAGTTTTATATCTTGGTTCCTGTTTCATACGGAACTAATAAACTGGGCTGGCGCCTGCTGTAGATATGTTGGGAATGATTGGTGGCACTCGTGTTGGGATGTTATGTTTCTGGGGTGTGGCTATGTGATTTTTGTCTGATGCTTTTGCTTGGGATAACTGGTAGGCTCTTTTGCCGCTTCTCCCTCTGATTCCTCTTCTCTTTTCCGAGTTTCAGTTACTTTCATCATGGTGGATGAATTGTCTTCTTTACTAGCCCAGTCAGGTGGGAAGGTTCCATGGTTTTGAACTTTTCAGAGGCAGGGAGCATTGCTTGAATCTCTCTCTCTCTCTCTCTCTCTCTCTCTCTCTCTCTCTCTCTCTCTCTCTCTCTCTCTCTCTCTCTCTCTCTCTCTCTCTCTCTCTCAAATGGCTGGTTGTCAAGGGACGACAAGGGGGGAAGGTTGTAATGTCAAGTAATTTTCAAATTGTTAGTTGAGGGTACCAGGTACTATGGCACAGTGCGTGAAGCACATCATAAATTTGGTGACAACAGTGTTATTGTTATATCAAGGAAATTTGAGACCTATGTATATGTATGCATTTATGTATATATATCTACATTTTTCTATCTGTCTATCTATCTACCTATCTATATACATACATACATTTATATATATATATATATATATATATATATATATATATATATATATATATATATATATATATATATATATATATATATATATATATACCAGTATCTCTCTCTCTCTCTCTCTCTCTCTCCATTTATATACCATATATATTTATAGATAGATAGATAGATATAGATATATAGATATATAAGGCCTGGTGAGTGGTGAATAGGGAGGCTTTAGGAGTGGTAGGGGACCTGTGATTCAAATATTCGCAGTAATATACGGAACTACAAAAGCTTGCGAAGAGGACTATAAGGCATTTAAAGCATTTATAGATTTTGAAATGGAAATGGAATAAGACAAAGTAAAATTAGAAGTTTTATGAGAGGCTTTGCGTATGTGTGGTGTGAAAGGAAAGCACCAAATGCTGTAAAAGTTTCTGCGATGATAATAAATTTTGTTCGAGGAGGCAGTTGTCTTAGCGAGTGGTTTAGCATCAGTTCTGAGAAAGACAAGGATGTGATGTCCCCATAACTATTCAGTATTTATACAGATAGGATTATGAAGAGGTAAAATCTCAATAGGCGGAGGGAGAGAGGGAGGGATGAGGATGGAAAAATATAAACAGTGTGAGCATGAAACACTTAGAGTACGTAGAGTACAATGGGATTCCCTTATACAGTATTTAAGGATCATAGTCACAGTGCATTAGTGGTTACTGCATTCTCTTCTCCCTCTGCATGTACTCTGTGGTTCAGCACAGTCTACAGGGAGACTCGTAAATAGCGCTACATTAGAAACTCACATACACATATACGGATGGGATTGTCACGAATCAAATTCGCGACATTTCCATTTTGTGAGAAGCCACGAACTATTAGTGGAAAACTCACTGTGTATCGTTCAGTTAACCGCTCATTCGGACGGAAGCTTTGTCAAATCAATTTTTCATTGTCATACGTGATCGTCTCTGTGTGAGACATTATCGCTTCCGCTGAGCGATTTGTTTTGGGCGCGTTTCGCTCACTCGACCGTTAAAAAATGCGGCCTGCTGCTCCCTTTTTTTTCCCACGACTTAGTCAGTCAAGTGTTTGCTGTGACGGAGAGAGGACCTGTGCAGCAGTGTGAGAGGTCAGCTAGTACCCAAACTCCACTTTACAGTTTCTCCAAGCTCCCACCTTTAGTTCTCCAGCTTTGGGTGATACACCTCATTCTTTGACTAGTATTTCCTTTTTGTATTTTCCTAGTTTTAAGAGCTTAGTTAAGGTGTTTTTCCTAGGCGTAAGAATTTAGCTCGAGTGAGTGAGTGAGTACGATCTCTTTATTTGAATTCATTTGAAGTGTAACGTTAAATTTATTTTGTAATCAATAAATTTAACAGTTCTTTTCCTTGAGCTTAATGTAATGTAAACTCTTGTTTCATTTCTCCACAATTAAGTTTATTTTCCATATAGCTCCTAGCTTGCATAAACGTTTTGCTATTCATAACTGGTACTTAGGCCAGTCTTGTATTAAACTTAAAATCCGTTGTGCCTCCTAGGAGTTAAGCACCAGCAAGAGCCTGATATTATTATTAGTATTAGTTATTTATTGTCAGGGGTGAAGTAACTTTCTCCAGAGGCTAACAGTACTAAAAAACAGCAATTGAGTGATTAGTCTCTGTTGTGTACTGTTGATAATATGAACACTCTCATGGCCAGGACATGTCTACTGTAGTATTCAATTCCGGCTAACGCCAGACGACTCTCTTCAGCTGATTAGGAGTCAGTGGAAGCTGGGAATGTTAATATTGTTACTAGTAGCCTTTTCAAGGTCAGAACAACCCTGTTATTGTGTTCATGCTAACGCCAGACAATTTTACTCAGTCAGAGAGAGGATAATAGACTCCAGAGAATGTTTATGCCAAGTAATAATTGATAGTAGGCTACCTGGCAATTCAGTTATTATTGTATCATTTGAGTGATATGTATGACAAATACAAACTCACATCGAGAATGATGGATTTGCCAATCATGTGGTGGTTAATAATTACACTACAGTTTTTGCAGTTTGCATGGTCATTACATTATTTACTGGTAAAATAATATGGTAACTCAGTCATTAATGTTAGTATACACTTGAAATATATATGAAATAAACCATACGCATATCTCAACACTAGCTGTGTTTTTGTTTGTCCGACTCTGGGTATGGACTTGACTGCCCGTCCCGTAAGACCCAGGAGTCGTCTTCCGTGTTATACACCTCTACATGTCAGCACATGGGCACTAATACCTGTCAGGACTCTAAAATATCATAATACAATACATAATAGCTGGTAGCATACATATGTTATTTAGGGGTTATGTGAAAGTCATGGCTAGGGCTGAAGGAAATGGCATTCACACAATCTCTCTCAGGAATGCCATAGACAGCACCTCGTGACGCCTGATCGGAAAGTCCCCAGGATCGAGAAAGTTCCACTCAACCGTGCCTTACACGTGACACATTCATTCATATACGAATGAGAAAGAGGTAGGAGACATGATGAGTTAGGAGAGAGAGAGCTTGAAGGGGGTCTAGAGAGAGGCACGGTGGGGAATAAGGCAGACACAGTGGTTAGCGAGTAAGTCTCATCCCATTACGCTCTGCGGGACTGTATTACTTTTGAGATATTCCCTCTGAAGAAAATAAACTACCATCAAACCCCAGACTCATCTTTATCCTCTCCTGTCATCGACGACAAGTACAACTCACATTATCTCCTACAAATCAACTCAATGTTATTACAGCTCGGCTACGACTACAATATAATTAACTACAAGTTTGACATACCCAGCGTCTGCTGCAAATACGAGCTTGTCCTCTCAGTGTTTTCCTAAGCGTTTTTCACTTACGAACATTTTCCCCCGTTTGGGTTTTTTATGTTTTAAAGGCGCGTGGGGCCTGTCCTCATATAACAATTCAAAATATGAGGTGCATTCACATCGACTATGCTTCCTTATGCCTGGCAGTGCAGCACACTAACGGCTTGTGCAGGGAGTTTGGGTCGTTCCTGGGAGTCATACACCAGGAAAAGCAATCTTTCTCTGTCCTCCATAGACATCTACAGTTCTTGCAAAAGCACAACTTAGAAGTTTAAGAGTGGATAATCAGCAGACTTACCTCAAGGATTCCAGTGTGGCATCATCTGTTGACAAAGATGTTGAGCGTCCTTGGCTGTCCACAGAGAAAGAAATTTCGCTTCTCCTAGAAAGGTGAGCAAAAACCTTGGATGGTTATATGAGTCAGGTATTACCTGTTTCGTAAAATGTATCTGCATAAGCTCCTACTTACTGAAAATGGGATTCTTTTTTCTGAAAGGTTGATGCGTGAAAGACTCCACTGTTCGCATGCGATTTGATGCATTATATATTTATTGATAAGAGGCAGAGTTCAGCAAACTGAATTGAACCTAAATTGCACTGTGGTAAACCTGTCACCGTCATCTGGGCATTGTCTTTTCACAAGGTAGGAAAAGAATGTTTAATAAAGTAAGTAAGTAATAAGAACTAGCACCAAGCCCAAGAGGACTATATGGCACTAAAACCGATGTATAAAAATGACGGATATGCTATGGTGCACTAAAAGCAAAGGGGAAGGCGGGGAAGACACTAAATGTGAGGCAAGATACGGGTTTGAGATAGGAAGCGCATGAGGTGTGTGATGGAAAACACAGGGGATTCACCAAGAAGATCGGCTAAGGTAGGGGCACGTCCAAGGGAGTAAAGGAACGGAAGAGTCCGTCTGCGCACGGCGTGGAACCAAGGGCAATCAAGCAAAAGATGGTGGACGTGAGTGGAACCTGGCAACATTGACATGTCGGAGGAGTGCCTCCTGACATTAGGAAGCCATGTGTGATCCGCGTGTGACCAAGGCGCAGACGGGCTAGGGCTGTTTCCCAACACCTGTTGCGATGGGAGGGCGACTGCCAGGGAGTGACAGTATGTGTGATGGAGCGGAGTTTGTTATCAGTTGTAGATGTCCATTCTGTTTGCCACCGCTGGCCAAGAAGACGGGTAACAATCGGGAAATAATCAGTTGCTGGGATAGGCCGAGGTGTGACAGAGCGAGAGGTGACAGCTATGCGTGCCAGGCAATTAACCCTCTCGTTACCCGGTATTCCAAAGTGGCTTGGGACCCAACAGAAGGAGAGAGATTTCAATCTGGTGGTAATACGGAACAACCATTCTTGTATCTCCAACACTAGCGGGTTGCTGGCTGGGACAGACTGAATACCATGTAGTGCACTAAGTGAATCTGTGAAAATAATAAAAGTGTGTAAACTGGAACGGTATATAACACGAAGGGTTAGTAAAATGACCAGCAGTTCGGCAGTGAAAATACTGGCAACTGGTGGAAGGCAGATCTGATAGGTATGGTCTGGGAAAAGAACAGCAAAACCCGAGCCCACAGAAGACTTAGAGCCGTCTGTGTACACTGGGGTCGCTGAGGAGAATGTTTAATAAAGAGGCTCCAATCACTAACAAATAGCAGCGTCACCTAAATTCTTTGATAATATGAATGAGTATACATACATTTAGGATTATGGATGCATGGGAACGTTTGCCTGTTATTTGCAATCGCCGAAACACTAAGTCTTTTGCCACATACAGTACTTAAATCAGGTACAGGTTGGCAGAGTAAAGTTCATCTCCAATTAACCACGTCGATGGAGACTTGTATGACCCTGTATGCTGTGGTCTTGGTCTCATCTGGCCGTGAACCAAGTAAACCAGATGGACGTTCCTTTGTGTGTGTGTGTGTGTGTGTGTGTGTGTGTGTGTGTGTGTGTGTGTGTGTGTGTGTGTGTGTGTGTGTGTGTGTGTGTGTGTGTCTGTGTCTGTGTCTGTGTGTGTGAAAGTTGAAGAATTGTTTGTACATAATGAGGTACACGAGGTGACAGTGTTGTGGAGTGTGGGGATGCAATACGTTTGGGGTATATGAGACTGATCCTGAGTTGTGTTCACTTGTTTCCGCATCTGAGTATGGAGAGTCGGAAATTTTTAACTACCATCAGTAACGATTAATGTTTTCCTGCTGTTGGTTCAGTTAGTCCCAGGTTTGAGTGAAGGCAGTTTCTATAATGCACGTTCTAGACTTCTAGTAGTTCCAGCGTCTGCAGATATATTGTTACTAAAAGAGTTGTCATGCTTACCCCTTTACTACTACGACATACGTTAGATGTTATTCTCGGTACCACCAGTCGATTTTATTCTGCTCTGGAGAGACACTGTTTTTTTAAACTGGCAGAGCAAGATATACGAGCTTTCATTAACTCCTTCACACCCAGAGGTTTGTCAAGTTAAATGCAACCGTCCTGTGGTAGCAAGAACACAGTGTAATAATAAGCAATTTTACTGACACCCATCACTGCAGGAACTGGTGAAACATTGGCAGCACATACATTTTACCCCCATCTCAAGTTTGTCAGGTGCAGCTGTATGCGTGGCGTTCATAGTTAATAGCAGTCAAAGTGTTTTCTGCCTCTAACTACCGAGTAGTGTAGCGTATATGGTTGGGCATTTTCTCTGTTTTAACCCTTTGACTCTGTTAACGTATTTTTACATTTTCGTCTTTCAGCCAAGAGATGATTTTATTCAGTTGACGGAAGGGTCTGAGGAGTAAATATAACGCCATCTGTCCAAAGTCTCTAAGCAGAATAATATTATCAGGTAAAAAGAATGTAAAATATAAGCCATTGAAATGAATGGATTACGTGAATCACACGAGGAGGCTTCACTGACCATTCTGTCTCGGGTCAATTTGGAGCACGGTATGACCAAAGGAAATTAGTAATGTTATGACCTTCCAAAACGGATATTATAACATTCAGCATTTCCGGTGAACAAATTAATGATTCACCGTTTCCCTTGCCAGTGGGAGTATAATATATGGTAAAGCAATTTTGTACCTTGGCTATGCAACCCATAACCACTTCCAACTGACGGACATTTTTTTTTTTTTATTGTTGCCGCCATAAGTCGATTTAACTGAACTTAGGATACGTTTTGGAATGTAGAGGTGCGATGCGACCAATAGATGCCCATTTTCAACAGTATCTCTCTCCAAAACGGAATAGAATCATTTGGAGGTGGCAAGAATAAGCAAATGTAGGACGACTCAGGATGTAAATGGTTAAAGAAGACCTGTTTTGCCTCCTCACTTTGCTGCTTGTTCACTTCGGCTAGTGCAAGACAAATCGATTTGCTACCTTTTCTCTTGACTTCTTCCTGTGACAATCTTCGTAATAAAATATTTTGAAGGTTTTCTTCCTGTCTTCTGTAATTTTGTAGACAAATCCTTCTACAGTCTGATTTATAACATGTCTCATCCTGTGGGTTACAAATGACTTATGGCAACATTTCTCCGAGTGTTGTAGTCCAAGAGGGAACATGACAGGAGACTCTTATTTCCGGCGTCACCAAAATTCAGGAGGATTAGCTGACAGTATGATAATTCAGTGCATTCATGTTTTTACTTTTTCCTCCTATCCCCGTTCTCCATTCCAAGTAAAGAAATTGTCACCCGTTATCTTTTCACCCATGAGTGAGTCTTATCATTGTGTCATCTTGTTTTATGTTCAAGAAAAATGGGTTTTCACCATGTTACTTATCTTGGCTTGGAGATTTGTTTTTGGCTGCGGTCTTTTATTTCTGTATGTCTGACTCTGGCCATTGCCTTGAGTGACAGTCTACGTACCGAGGCTCAGTAGTCTCCACCTATCATCATTCCGGTGCTATTACCGTCCTCAAAAACCTGAAACATGTCAGAACTGTCTCATTCATGACTGTTGTGATGATATTAGTAGGGTCTTCTCATAATCAATTGGTGGATCACTATAACGTCTCAGTCTTTGTCTATTATTGCCATCAGACTTATAAAACATCTGGGCTCTGTACCTACGTCTCGTGCCAATTAGGAGATACAGCACCCGTCTAATCACGCATTCTTATCAATTTTCTGTTCATCTTTCTCATGCAGGAGTTAACGGGTGGAGACGTGCCTGATGTAGCTTTTTATTTAATTATTGTTATTGATAAAAAAAAATTAACAAACTAATATTTTCGCAAGATTAGCTTTCTTTCACCATAAATTATGTTTGCGGGGCAGGCAAAGAGTGTTGCCATCCCGTAACTCCCTATCAAGTGAACATTGCTAGGCCCAGGGAGTTTTGTTCGAAACTTAAAGAAAGCGGGTTATCACTTCCTTGAGCGGTTGTACAGTACAGTATTTCTCTCTAGACCTTCCCTCCTTATTTTATTTATATTTTTGTTAACTGCCTGTGATCTCCAGTATTAAAAAATGCATATACATTAGAGAATGAAATTATCTTAATATGTGTTTCTTCAGTTCCACTTTCTTTAAATGGTAATTTATGCAGGCTCCCAGTATTTCTTTTTTTCTTTTTTTTCATCTGTTGGAATATTCGATCTTTGCAAGATTTTTCTCTTGTACCTTAATCAAGAGGTTCTGTAATTGTCATCCACATGAATTCCAGAGTAAGTTGGTTCACGACGGTGTAGTGTTTATTGCAGCAGAAAAGGAGGCAAAGTGAATATTCCAAGAAAAATAACAAAATCAACATGTAACCCAACACATCTTCCCTTGCAACATCAGATAACCATGACCACTCACCTCCGATGGACTCGTAGTCTGTTAAGCATTACCCTTTTGTGTTCTACTTTGCACCTGACCCAGACCTCTCAGAATTTTTAGACTATTCACCACGATTACGTCATTTATTTTTATCTCCTGCTATTTCTAGACGGCCTTATAGCCAGAGGGAGATTTTTTTTCGAACAGAAGGTGTTAAGCTTCATTAACCCTTTAAGTGAGACAGGCCTTTCCTTAGTGGAATAAAATCGTCTGGAAGAAATATGAATCAATCAGTAAAGTAAATCGCCAGATGAAAGGGATTAAATCTGTCCTTTGTGTATTTCTGCCAGGTGGTTTAATGATTGGAATCCCCAGTCCGAGTGAAGGAGGTTTCGAGCATGAAAAGTGACTAGAGATATTTCAATCGCGTAAGGCACTATGGGAAGTAGGCACGTCAACTCTCAGTAAAACTAATGTATTGGATTGCGTTCATCTTACCTTGGGCCCGTACACCTCGAAGGGGGTTAAATAATAACGGCGTCACCGTTATTTAAACTTCCCACATCCCTGTGGGATATTTTATTGTTTTTTGTCAATATTATTATTATTATTATTATAGGGAAAATCTAAATAACTGTCATTCGCATACCGTTTGAGCTCCAGCCTTCATTCTATGCCATATTATACTTCTGGTCGGCTGCTTCACCTGACCATATATCATCCTCATCCGACTACCGAACCCAGATAGGATGCGAAACAAAACAAACAAACTAAAATGATGCTATAGCTCAAGAATCACTTAAGTTAGAAGGCTGAAAATTTTATGGCAAATGCCTGGAACATGGCCAGAATGCGGTGCTTATTATAGTCCACATCGGCTCATTACTCTCTGAGAATGTCCATGGTCCAAAATTTTGCACTACTCCAAAAGACAGAGAAGTCACCTGATATTACATGAAAAAATATCACTAGAACCACTAAACTTGGTAGACTTGTACAGTACATCTTGATGACCTAAGGGGACATGCAGAAGATCAGTGACTTTGACCTCAAGGTTCCTTAACAGCTCGACTTCAAGTAGACAACAACTGTGCAAACTTTTTTTTAATCAAAATTGTCCTTGGACAGGTTTACGTCGTATTGCTAATTGTTATAATTATTATTATTATTATTTAAACTCCCCACATCCCTGTGGAAAGTTTTCTTGTTTTAATCAATATTACTGAAACCTCCCACATCTTTGTGGAAAGGATTATTATTATTATTATTATTATCATTATTATTATTAATTTTAAAATTGCGATATTTTAAAGGTCATTGGGCCAAGGGCCTTCAAATTTGATAAACTTAGTCGGACAGGTATCTGCTTCTTTGGCCCAAATATGTTGGCAATCCATCAACCGGATCTCCACATATTATCCGTAACATAGAAAACTGAGTCAGCCACACTATCTCAAAACCGCTTAAGCTAGGACGCTGGAATTTTAGCCTTAAGACTGACGCAGTGCAGAAAAGAGTATGGTTCCAATCGGCTGAATATTTTCAGAGATCATCTGGGGTAAAAAATACTGGGAGTTTTCCCTATATTCTGGATGCCATCTAATTTTCCATGAATGTGGACTTATAGACTATGATGACCTAAGGTGACATTCACAAGATCAATGACCTTGCCCTCACCTGGGGTCAAAAACTGGGACTTTTTTAGATGTTCTGGATGCCGCCTAATTTTCCGTTAAGGACTAAGACTACAGCCACCAAACTTGATGGACTTATTGACTGTGATGACCTAAGGTGATATCCACAAGATCAGTGACCTTGACCTCAAAGGTCCCTTTATAGTTCGGCTTCTAGTAGGCAATGGCTCTGGGAAGTTGCTCTTTATTAAAATTGTCATTGGACAATGTTTCGGTGTTCTGGTTATTATTATTGTTGTTATTATTATTATTATTATTATTATAATTATTAGTTTTATTATTATTATTATTACTTATTTTAAAATTGCTATATTTCAAATGTTATTTAGCCTAGAACAGTGGCTCTCAAACTGGGAATCATGGCCCCCAAGGAGACCACGGCATTATTATTGGGGGTCTGTGGCGGGCTAGAGTTAGTAGTAAATCAGACTGTCTTACATTCAGGTAAGGGAGCCATGTGTTTAAGCTTGCCGTCTTGCTTCCTCTCGCTCCAGCATATACTTGCTACATTTCAACACCGCTGGACTAGTGGGCAAGAATAACTATGGCTAAGTGGCAACACTTTGTATCCAGTATGCAGGAGTGAACTTGTTGTCTAGCAAACCATATATAAAGTCCTATTTGCCTCTTTTTCAACAAACTTAGGACTGTGTATAGGGTGGAAGTGTCTCCCTCGCTCCCTGTTGTAACCTCCCTCCCGGCCACGACGCCAGTTGGCGCCTCAGCTGTACTCGTATGTTTGTGAGAAATTTCTACTGGTTTCTGTACAGTATTCTCGTGTTACTTGAGAGATATTTAACCGATACTTGTATTGTGAAATTGACTTTTATTTGTTCTTTTGTATCTATCTGTCTATCTACCTATAGATATATTTAGATATATAATTATATAGTTTATGCATTCCTCCATTCTGCCTTCCCAGCTCACTGGTGGTCTCCTTATCACACGTTTACCTTTATTATTGCTCTCACATAATTCTCTTTGTAATCTCGTTTCTGTTCATTTTCTCATTCATTCATTTGTTTATATTATCATTGGTCACTTGCACCCAAAAATACAGCATTGATTTAAAGTATATGACGAAATTCGCCTAATTCACTTTCACCAAACGATCTGAATTATAATGCAGTGAACAAAAACCGTTACGTTGCATTTTAATCAAAGGGCTTTCACTAAACCCGATTTCAAAGTAAATTTAGCAGCTCTGACTTGAAATTTATGACGCTGAAGTTTTAATGTAGGGTCGAGTCGGCTACAGAATTAAACCAATATTTGTATTTTGCCACTTTCTTATATTTGTCGATTTTTTTTTTCGGGGGGGGGAGATGATCATGCATTCATATTTGGAGTCTCATGTGTCTCTTGTTGCCTCTAACACTGTTTTGCCTATTTTTTTTTTTTTGCATCAACGTTTACTGTTTACTGTCAAAATTTGTGAGTGTGAAAATGATACGGTAATGGTTAAATATGATTATTCAAAGTGTAATGCTGCATTTAGCAATTTCATGCAAATTCCACATTGTTTTCTTATAGTGTACCCATGATTTTACATAGTCTTTGCATAAGTAAAGGCGACGACAGAATCCGGTTACCACACGCGAAGAATTCGGAGAATTTAATAGTTACTATGATGCCACACGAATTTTGTTTCAGTTGCGCTAGTAGTAACACGTATATTATTACCTCGAAAGTTTCTTAAACGAAACTTATTCCACCTTATTAGAAACAAAAATAAAAAGAAAGAAAGAAAACAAATACCGAGCAAATGAATGCAGTATTGTTTGCATGAAAATCAGATACTGAAATCCAGTGACTTCATACTGCATAGAATTTAATTCATTTGGGTGTAGTTAAAAATATGTCATGCTAGCTTGATGAGTCATTTTGCTGCTGGTGATTTTTTTTGGATAATTGATTTTAAATCACTGTTGTGAATTAATTCACTTTGGTGCAAGTGACCACATAATCGTGAACGTTTTCATTCGTCTGTTTCTATCTGTTTGGCATTTTTTTTTTTTTTTTAGAATTGCGATGGCTGTCAATGTTGCTAAGTAGTGGAAGTACAATAATGACTACATTAACTACGGTTTTACATCAACCTTTGCTAATTGCATCAAGAAACCTCAGTGTGTGCTGTGTTTCAAAATGCTGGAGAATAATTTTATGACGCCTAGTGAGCTGAAGCATCATCTGACCACAAATCTCCCTCAGTATTCGGATAAAGATTACTGCTTCTTCATGCGCCATGAACATAGATTGGGAAAACAACGGCTGGATGGGAGTGGTGCTTTCCAACAACATAAGTGTAGTAGAAGCATCGGACGAGGTTTCCCTTGAAATAGCAAGGAAGAAAAAGGCCCACACGTTTGGTGAAAGTTGAATTAAGCCGTGTGGTCAAACTGGTTCTTGGAGAGTCAAGTGTACATTAGATTAAGCAAATTTCCATGTCCAACGACACAGTGAAACGGAGATTTACTAAAATGTCAGCTATCATGGGACAAGTGATTCCGGAGATTAAACTGTCTCCAGCTGGTATGTTCGTAGTACAGTTGATTGAGTCAACGGATGTGAGTTCATAAGAGCAGCTTCTCATGTTTGTTAGTTATGTATTCATGCGTGGCATCAGAGATGAATATCTGTTCTGTATACAGCTTGAAACTACCACAAAAGTTTTAGATGTGATGGTAAAGAGGACTTCTTTCTTCACAGCTAATGGAATAGCCTGGGAAATTTGTTGTGGAGTCTGCATTGATGGGGATCCAGCAATGCTGGAATTAAAATCGGGGCTACAGAAGCATGCCAAGGAGGTAGCTCCGATCAGAAAGTGGTTCACCGTTTAAGCCGCCGTTTTACACTGCCGTCAAAAACCCTCCTTGATGCCCTTTGCAGGATAGGATCCTGGAGGCAGTGGTGAAATGTGTCAGTTTTGTGGAAACAAGTGTTTTAACTCTCGCTTTTCCCAGAAACTCCGTGACGAAATAGACTTAGTGCCTGGATCTCTCCTCTTTTACTCCAAAGTGCGATGCCTTTCCAAGGGCAATGTTGTGAACAAAGTATTTGAGCATGGACAGAACTTATAAACTTTTCCAGGAATTGAAAAGGAAGGATGATCTATAAAGTCTCTTCAACCAGGCGTTGTGGGAGTCACGTCTTGCATACCTGACCGACATTTTTGAGCATCTAATCAAGCTGATTCTCAAGCTACAAGGCAGGGAAAGAAATGTATTTCACCACACGGACTGTATGAGTGTATTTCTTGATAAACTCAAGAACTGGCAAAGAAAAGTGAGTGCAGAAAATGTTGCCATGTTTGAGAATCTTTCATCTGCTCTTTGACGAGACATGAGGATGACCTACTTGACCCGTAACTCTATCTATCTATCTATAGCCCGACGCCCTAATCCCGCAAAGGGTGGCCGCAGACAAAACGCCTCCAAGTCACTCTGTCACCCACCATTTGACTCCCCTCCCCCCAACTCACCCCCCCTCCCTCATATACCTCTCAACTCCATCCCTCCACCTCATCCTCGGTCTACCCCTCCCTCTCCCTCCCTCCACCTCACCTACATACACCCTCTTAGTCAGTCTTTCATTCTCCATTCTCTCCACATGTCCAAACCACCTCAGTGTATTTCTCCTAATCTTTTCAACCACATCCACATCTACCCCACAACGTTCCTTCACTTCTTCATTCGTCAACCTGTCTCTCCACGTCACTCCACATGCTCCTCTCAAGTAACTCATTTCCACTGCTCTCACTCTTGACTTGTTCCCCTCTTGCAAGGTCCACGCCTCGCTTCCATACGTCAGGGTAGGGATCACAATACCATCATGCAGTGACTTCTTAACTTCCATACTCACCTCCCTATTTCTCATCACTGCTTTCAGTGTACCAACAACCTTTCTTCCCTGCTGTACCCTTTCACGTACTTCATCCCCCAAAGTTCCATCCTTACTCATCACACTACCCAAGTACTTGAATGCACTCACATTCTCCATATCCTCACAATCCAACCTCACTGCACACTTTGTGACTTCATTCCTCTCAAACACCATAACTTTACTTTTGTTTACATTAACTTTCAGCTTCCTCCTCCTACACACTGTCCCAAATTCATTCACCAAACCTTGCAACTCCCATTCATCTTCACTCAACAATACTGTATCATCAGCAAACAGCAACACCGGAAGCTTCCAAATCTCACCCTCATTCCTTAGGGCCACCCCCACATCCACTGCCCTACCTTGCACCTCCTTTACAACCCCATCCATATATATATTAAACAGCCATGGAGACATCACACACCCCTGTTTCAGTCCCACATTGAGATCAAAGAACTCACTCAGCTCACCATCCACTCTCACCGTAGCCCTAGCTCCCTCGTACATACTCTTCACAGCACTCAACAATTTCCCCTCCACTCCATATATTCTTAATACCTTCCACATACCTTGCCTATCTATTCTGTCATAAGCTTTCTCCAAGTCCATGAAGGCAGCATACACTTTCCTTCCCTTCTCTAGATACTTCTCCATTAAACATCTTAGAACAAATATCTGATCTACACACCCTTTTCCCTTCCTAAATCCCCATTGTTCTTCTCCAACTAGCTTCTCTGTCATATGCCTAACCCTATCAATGAGTATTCTACCATATATTTTACCAGTCACACTAAGAAGGCAAATACCCCTATGGTTACCACATACTTCTCTCTCCCCTTTTCCTTTGTACAGAGGAACAATTATACCGTAACTCAGAGATTGAAATAAATCAGTACTTGAAATCTTTGGAAAGTGAGCTCAAAAGATGCTGCCCAGAATTCAAAAAGGAAAAAGGGGAATTTGTGAGGAATTCTCTCGCTGACACTCTTGATATTGCTGCCATTCCCGATGATGTTCAGGGCGAAATCCTTGACCCCAAGAATGGTTGTGCTGCCAGAGACCTTTAGAAAGAAAAATCTCGTGGCTGTGTTCTGGTGTTCCATATGTAAGTCATATCCAAAAGATAGTGAAATCGCACTTAGAGTCCTCTTGCCATTTTTCACAATATATTTATGTGAATCTGGCTTCTCCACCCTTCTACATATAAATAGTAGAAGCCGAAACCGATCGGAGATGGACCCAGATAAGAGATGTGCGATATAAGTGGCTCAGCCTCGAATCAGTCGACTGACTGAAAGCAGTATCATCCATCCCAATGATATATAACAAAATATGTATTCTGACTGATAGCTGTAGGCTAAGCATTAAAATAAATGGAGACCACCAAACCAGTTTTTTCATCACTGTTTGTGAGGGTCTTGATTGAAAACTGAAACGGGGCCACGAGGATGTTAAGATTCCCAGAAGTTGGGAATGAAGTGAAAAAGTTTGAGGAACACTGGCCTAGAGCTTTCAAATTCGGTCAACATAGTCGGACAGGTGTCCTCTTCTTTTGGCCAAATTTCTTGGCAATCCGTCAAACGTATATCCACATATTATCCAGAACACAGAGAAGTGAGTCAGTCACGCTATCTCAAGAACCGCTTAAGCTAGGAAGCTGGTATTTTACTACAATATATCGTTAAGTCGGACGCAGTGCGGAAATGAGTATGGCTCTTAATGGTTGATTATTCTCTTAGATTGCCTGAGGTAAAGAATTGGGACTCTTCCGGGTGTTTCGGATGTTACCTAATATCCCGCGAAGGATTAAAGCTAGAGCCACCAAACTTGGTAGACTTATAGACTGTGATGACCTAAGGAGACATTCACAAGATCAATGACCTTGACCTCAAGGTCCCTTTAAAACTATGCGTCTAGTAGGCAATGGCTGTGGAAGTTTTTCATCATGAAACATCTCCTTGGACAGTTTTACGATGTTTAAGTTATAATAAAAATAATTCTTCTTATTATTATTTTAATTATTATTATTATTATTATTATTATTATTATTATTATTACTATACTGGATGGTTAAATTCCATGTGGCCATGTCAACCATTCCCAACACACACCGCATCAGCACACTGCTAATTATTGCTGACATGTCTTGATAAACACTCTCAGGCTTCTAGAATCTCTCTCAGTTGAATAAAATCGCCTGGCGTCAGCTGGAATAAAATACTAAGAATTTCATGACCGTGAGTTGGTTACTGGTACCGGTGTCATTCAGGCTCCTGTGAGTCACTCTCAGCTTAATAAAATATTCTGACATCGGCTTAAGTACATTTTTAGAGTTGTCTTGACCATGAGAGGGTTAATGGAAACAGTATCAACATTCACAGGCTCCCAAGACTGACGCTAAGCTGAATAATATAATCTGGGGTTAGCTGGGCCAGAATACCAGTGTTGTCAGGAGCATAAGAGGTTAATGGTACCAGTAATACCCCAGTGCCAGGGCTCCTATGACCCACTTGGCTGAATATAATATTATGGTGTTTGCTGAAATAGAATACCGATGTTCTTTTGATCATGTAAGGGTTAACATCACACTCTGTAAATAACCGGTATTCCTAAGCTCGTATTCTACGCGGTTAAGAAAGCTTCCCAACACCTCTTCCTTACCGATTTATTTTTCGATATGGCTAGTTAATATCATTTTGTACGTTATTTATGCAAAGTATGGTGATATCGGAATTATTTATGTAACACAGAGGTGGACGGCAAGGTATAATAAGCAAAATATATGGTTTAGAAATAAGTGGTTTGCCTCGGAGCGGTCCTTGCCCCTACCTGTGATGGTTTCTTAGGATGTAAACTGGCATCTTCGACTAAGAGGGTTTTTCTGGTGGCATTTGAGGTCTCGTATCACCTTTTCCTTTGCGATTTGTTTTGCCTACCACACCTTTGACATTCTACTGCATGCTTGTTACGCCTTTGTTATATCACTGTAGACTGCATCAACAACATAAAAGACTTACCCAGGTATAATGTACAAAATAAATAGCTTAGGGAGAGATATTAGGAAAACTACAATGCCTGTTAGTGTCGATCTGAAGGATTTTTTTATATGTTAGTCCTTTATTCTATCTTGTTTTGTTCAGGAAAAGAAATATTATACATTTTGCACTTGGTTCTTTTCAGTAAGGAGAAAGGGGAGACCATTCTATAATATGATTGACAGTGTATCCTATGATGTATAAATATAATAAGTAAATAAAAAATAACTTAGCATTTTTTTTAATGATCGTGGACACCAGAAAACTTTGTCATTTAAAAGACACATTCGTATATTGAGATAATATCAGTCACTACTTTTGAGATCAAATGGTCGTATTATAAGTCCTTTTACAGATTTCGTAACACCCACACCACAGCGCTTTATTTCCACCTATCAAATTTCAGTATCGTCTAGTGCTACTGATACCAACTACGGCGATATCAAAATGATATAGATTAAAGAGCATAAAAGACAGTGTTAAGCTGTGCTCGTATTAGGAAGAGGTGCTTGGAAGCCTCATTTCACCAAAAATAATGGTCTAGGTTATATTGCATTTGTTCCAGCTGAGGGTGATGATGATGATGATGATGATGATGATGATTAACGCAGCGTTGAAGACGGGTACCTCATCTTTAGCTATGACGATGATGATGATGATGAAGATGGTAGCGTGCGAAGAAGGTTTCTCCATCTTTATCCATGATGATGATGATAAAATCAGCGTGTGAAGACGGTTTTCCCACTTTTACTTACGATAATGATGATGCCGGTGGCGGTGGTAAAGACAGTGTATGAAGACGGTTGCCCCATCTTTAGTTATGCTGCTGATGAGGAAGGCTTTGTGTAAAGACTCTTACCCCATCTTTAGTGATGATAGTGATGATGATAAAAGCTGCAAGTGAAGAGGGTTACCCCATCTTTAGTGATGATAGTGATGATTATGATGGGGAAGATGGTTATGATGGTGATAATGATGCTGATGGAGGCAGGGTGTTAAGACGGTGTAGCTGACATGGGTATGAAGGCAGCAATGGGCCAACACGACACAGGCAGCGAATTATGGATTTATGCAGATCAGAAGCACCACCTGCCGCCATTCAGTATCTCCAGCTGGCTGTTGAATTGCAAGCAGGAGCTTAACCCCTTCACCACCATTATGCATTAGTCCTGGTTGGTGCTGGACGCGGTGGCGCCGATATAGTGATACAAACCCCACACAACTTCCCTGCCTCCGAAAGAATGGTGGTGGACTGCAGAGGGGCAATTTAAGCCTGTAGTCCACCAAGTTCACATTCGGATGAGACTGGGATACAGCAACAAAATAGTTTAATATTATTGCTGCTCAAAATTATTTTAATCAGCTTCTGGAGAGGCATTTCTGTTTGTATCAGTTAAAAAGTTATATACACCATTCACAGCGAGTGTTTTCTATGAAGGCATCATGATCTACCAGAACTACAGCTTCAGCTCAGATAGGAAGAACAGTGCGATAAATCCTTAGCTACAGTATCCCCAGTAAATTTTATTCAAATTAGGACATAGTCTTCAAACAGGAAAGCTTATGTAGAGTTCTCGTAGGTCACTTTGTTGCTGTGGGACCCTTCACAATCTGAACAAATAGTCTCGCTGCAACAAGATAAAGAAAAATATATGACGTTCTCTGGCTGAATGTATTAAGAGTAAGCTTTTTATTACCCTTTGTTTTTATCGTGTGGAATGCTACACGTTCCTTCGCTTAACCCCCTGAATCAGGGACGTCCCTTTTATGTATATTCTTGATTCCTGCAGACTATTTTACCCAAATTTCGAAAGGTCTGTCATGCTGATTGGTTTAATGAACGCAATGTGTAGCCTCAGCTCCTAAAAAAAAAATGTCTTCAGTCTGACTAAAATTGCTTGAAGATAGCAGCAGCAGTACTACTGCTAGTAGTAGTAGTAGTAGTAGTAGTAGTAGTAGCTGTCGTTGTTGTTGTTGTTGTTGTTGTTGTTGTTGCAACACTATGTTCATATGAATGTGAACCCAGCAGACTGCAGGTTGAAGTTGTTTCCCTCCTGCTGTCTATCATCTCCCATTCAGAGGATAGGGAGGGAGTTGAAGACAGCAAGAGTATTATACAAAATACGTCTTCGAGATGGATGGGTTGATGTGCGTGTGAGAAGAGAGGATAGCCACTGTGACAGCTTTTGATGTTGTCTCATTACGTCCTGTGTGTGGGAAATGTTACTCATTTCCTCACTGCAGCTCTCCCACTCCAACCCTCATCGATAACTTATTAACTGCCCCTTGTCGCTCCACTCAGTTCTCAGGCTTCTGTGCATTCGTATTCACTTGCTCCTAAATTTGTCGTGCCTCTGAAGATATAAAAATGTAATATGCCTCGTTTATTCAACAGTTTCTGAAGAGTACTCTGAATTTCAGGAGAAAAGAAATTAGTGGCTGGAAATTGTTTCTTGAATTTAAGGAACGGATAGATATAAAAATATAATTATGCTGTGATAAAGATTAATAAGGAAAAGTACCCATCCAGTTTGACTAGAAATCAAGGACTTTGTTTGTTCTGCTGATTACCCTAAATGAGACTGTTTTGCTCAAGAGAAAATTGATACAATTAATGGGTTACATATTTAGTATTTCAGTCATCTTTGTGTGAATTACGATTTTCTTACAATATTTTTTTTCAAACGCAAACCAAGTTCCTGAAAGTCAAGAAACAAAACTACGCGTCTAAATAGTTCACCTCTAAACAAATAACGAAAAAATAATATATGGTGACAAAACATTCCTTTATGCCTTATCAGTTCTGTCATCCATACCTGTCTAGATTCTATATGATTGTGTACGAGAGTTGGCATTTGATAAGCAAAATCTTCGAACACCAAACTGCACATAAGCAGTACCAGTTTCCGTCACGCTTAGAATCACGCCCATTCGTCCTTTTACTTTCTATGCTCACACACACTCAAACTCTGCTCGTACCTTTTTTCTATAAAAAATTCTTCTACATTAAGGCCCGAATTCACAAGCAGACTTAGTATCAATCACCTTTCTTGGAAACGAGTTATCTGAATGGAGCGCGTGTACTGAAGTGGAGAGAGAGGCAGACAGATGAGGAAGCTTGGGAGTGGTGTGTCTTTAATATGGATTTGCTGGTGAGTATTAGAAGTAGCCTACCCTGAGATATCTCGTAATGTGGGGAGAACGGGAAGTGAGAGACTGACCAGGAAGGTGTAAAGAGTGAGGTGGAGAGGGGAAAGAGACACCGAGGATGAGGTGAAGGGACGGGGTGGACATGTCTAAGAATAAACTGGAGGGATGGCAGCATGATGGCAGGGGACAGATCGTATTGAAGACTATTTGTTCACGGTCACTTCTACCGGGATTAAAGCACGTGACTATAGATAAACATATGGAATTATTAGTATAATTATTATTATTATTATTTTTTTGCAAGATGCACGATGGAACTGTTGTATTTCCTAATGACGCTCGTTCTTTCGACAAAATCAGGTCCAAATTACGAGAAGAGGATTTCCATAATAATAATAATAATAATAATAATAATAATGTTATTATTATTATTATTATTATTATTATTATTATTATTATTATTATTATAATTATTATTATTAGTAGTAAATAATACTAATACTAATACTACTAATCTATCTATCTATCTATTGCCAGACGCCTCAATCCCGTTTGGGGTGGCCACAAACAAATCGCCTCCAAGTCGCCCTGTCCCCCGCCATTTCACTCCCCTGCTCCCAACTCACACCCCCCTCTCTCATATACCTCTCCACCCCATCTCTCCATCTCATCCTCGGCCTCCCCCTCCCTCTTTCCCCCTCCACCTCACTCACATACACTCTCTTCGTCAGTCTTTCACCCTCCATCCTCTCCACATGGCCAAACCACCTCAGTGTGTTCCTCATAACGCTTCCTATCACATCCACATCAACACCACAACGCTACTAATAATAATAATTACTATTATTATTATCATTATTTCTTTTATTATTATTATTATTATTATTATTATTACCGGCAGGAAGGATAAGACAAAGAAAACACAGAAAAATCCCATGTCTTTTGATTTTTCTGTTGGGGAAATTGACTGATAATTTGTTTACTAAGGGGTGCGCCATTTGCGTAATTTCTTGCTTTGTAAATTTTACACAATAAAATTTGTGAATCCAAACCCAGGCCAAAGTCCCCAGCTGTTCCCACACTTTCACCGCTCCATTTAACCCTCTGAATGGGCAGGATTTCGCTGTGTAGAATGCAATCGTCAGAAATTAATCAAAGTAGAATACGTGACTTCTACCATTACCCTAAAAACATTACATTGTCTGTATTTAAACTTGTATTAGCTTACGTGTTCTCCCTACTGAATAAAATCGTCCTGAAATAGTGGTAGTAAAACAACATTCGAATATCGCAGTGAAAATGTTTAGTTAGATTACACATATGCCTATGGACGCTTACCTCCAACTTACAAAAATGTTATTGTAGTCATAGTCTTCTTTCTGGCAAAAAGGACCACTAGGACTGTTGCAGTTTGCTTTCCATGCAACATTTTCTGTATGAGTGTACTCTTACTTTCCTTTTCATCAAAGGAATTTACAATTTCATCCTTTTATACTAACTAAAATTTATGGTCCACCTCCCCCTTTTGTCCCGAACATAGAGTCATTCTCCTGTCTCTCCTGTTCACTCCATTAGTTTTCCTCTCAATTTTTCCTTCCAGTTAGTTGCATGCAGTAGCAGCGAACATACGTCCAGTCTTGCAGCTTTAATCCCCTTCCTAAACAGTGAGTCTCTCTCTCTCTCTCTCTCTCTCTCTCATGCACCTGTTATGCCAGATTTCTGAGTAGCATACCTGTTCTGGTACTGATCATAACTTACTGTGTGTGTGTGTGTGTGTGTGTGTGTGTGTGTGTGTGTGTGTGTGTGTGTGTGTGTGTGTGTGTGTGTGTGTGTGTGTGTGTGTGTGTGTGTGTGTGTGTGTGTGTGTGCTTCTATGACAAAGAGATTGAGACTAGTTTTTTTTTTTTTTTTTAAGCACAGATTGTCGTGCAGTTGGTATAGCACCGTCACACACTCGTAGACTAAGCTGCCCTTGCCGCAAAGTGCCGCCTTCCTGCTCCAACCTACAGATCAGCGACCCACAAACAACGTTCTAACAATTGCTTTATAAAAAGACTGGGAAGCGCAATACGTGGCACAAGATGCAGTAGGACGAAGGGAGATGCACTGAATGGATCATATTAATGGAAGTAGAACATACAATGACCAGAGTGAAAAGTAGTAATGGCGTGGCAATGTGTTATGTACAAATCATAAAAGGTGGATAACTTGGGTAATAATTTCTAGAGTAAAAAACAAGGTAGAGTGTGAGATAAGATGTAAGTTGAGAAGCAGGTGAAGGGATGATTCAGAAGCTATGGAACCTGAGCACCTGAATTGCCACAGCTCTCGTTAGAAAACTGTTTTCCTCGTACTGTTATTCAGGGTCATATACAGGATGGATTTTTAAATTTGGTTAAGGGACTTTGGTGAGCTATATGGGTTAGACAGGATAAGAAACTAATAGATTTCTGAAAAATTTCGAGTGAGGAAGTTATGATTAAAATGCAGAAGAGACTTTGCTTAGCTGACTTAGTTAACATAGGGATGGCTGATATGCACCCGGTGGTTAAAAGGTTATATATGAAATCGTCAAGGATAGGAGATGTGATAAGACGAGTAGATGGATGGATGTGGTAAATTATTGCGTGTGTAATCGCGGAACGAACACTGAAGAAGCACAAATGTTGCTGAAGGATAGGATTTAATGTCTGAAATGTATCTACTGTAGAGATAAAAAACGAGAGTTTAGGTTACCTATTTACCTAATGCGACTGTGGACAAATACCACGGACCACCCGCCACTCAGTGTGTTGCCATGTATCCTTCCCTCACACTGCAGTGCCTCTTTTGGCTATGTCATACCGAACAAAAAGCCAGCCTTATTTCCATTAATGAGTAAAGGCTAACTGGGATGTCTATGTTTTGTAATGGTGGACATAATTCTGCCTCTTGTAAAACTCAGACGGAATCACGCTTTTAGGAAGGATATGTTCTTGAGCTACTCAAGAAGAAACTACCAAAACTAGTTTAGTTTATGAGTGAATAGATTCAGGTCCAGTTAATAGTCCTCAGTCATATCTGATATTAGAATCTGACTTTTGCATATGAATGAACTTAGTACATGCCGTTAATATCATAT
Source organism: Coenobita brevimanus (assembly GCF_032717465.1). Classification (NCBI taxonomy): domain Eukaryota; kingdom Metazoa; phylum Arthropoda; class Malacostraca; order Decapoda; family Coenobitidae; genus Coenobita; species Coenobita brevimanus. The sequence goes on along the minus strand of NC_137055.1, from coordinate 10,684,271 downwards.
CTGAGTAGACTAAGTTATTTGGCACTAAAATTGCGAATATTATATTTCTGTAAATAAAACCAGTAAGGCTTCAATAATAATGTTAGATGGGACATCCTTCTTCAAACGACGCAGGAAACACTTCTTTAGGTGTGCAACGTTCTCCAGTTCCGTCACTCCAGTACCAACAGTTTCGGTTCTCTTTGCATAAAGATTTGAAGTTAAAATTATTGTTTTCTGTAGTCTAATACCGTTTCTTCATCTGCATTTATCCTCATTAATATACTGTCTAATAATCTACTGGTTTCAGTTGACCAGCAACAAAAGCACGTTTATATTATGGATGAGAATGGCTTAAGCCTTTGAGTATTACCAGCTCCTCAGCTATTTCTTCTGCTTACCTGCCGATAGTGTTTTTCACCTACAGAATGACCACTGCTACTCTTGTCGTTTAGAGTGTGTGGAAAGAAATGCACTGATTATCTCTTATAAATGTTGTATACAAATATATAAAAACGCTGTATCTAGCCATTGAGGGAAATATCTCCTTGCTCTTAATCCAGTCTAGACTCGTTTTCAGTATAAATTTATGTTAATGCATTCATGTTTACTATCGGTCAGTAACTAAGAAAAAAAACATATTTACACATATTACTCTGTTCCACTATATGATACCCTTCCTATCTATCTATCTATATATCTAGCCTGCTTCCCCCAAGGAAAAGGAAGGTAGCCGAGACAGGACGGCACACTCCCCATTTACTCAATCATTCAAACATATTCATTCGGATCTTAACCCCAAAGGGGAGAAGGGACAGATCCTCATCGCATCACACCGCACAAGGGTCAATTGCGCAGTGCAATCAGTGACATCCGCAGCAGGGCCCGACAGCAGAGCTGGTTTACCCCTGCCACATCATAATAGACCCATCCCCTTACCCGCACCTGGGCTGACTATGGTCCTTCCAATGTATCCATATCGTTTGGGGGTTGCCCCTCACGGGAGTTCCCCTTCGAGTGACACTGCCGAATCTTTATCAAAACACACCTCTCTGTCTCATGTCAGGTATTTACTACTTCTAAATGAAATTTATTTACAGTATATATATAAAATTCTCTGATATGGCTATATAGTGTAAGAAAATGCCTATTGTTTTTAATAATAACAATGACTTTTTATAAATACCTCAACACTTGGCAACGTTGCTTTCCAACGTTGTCGCGTTTGTAGGTGAGTCAGTGAGGGTAGGTCAGGTGTCAATCCGCAGCTCACTTTCTCTGACCGCCATTAAAAGATAAGCTCCTACCCCTACTACTCGCCCTCGTCTGCTCTACAGTCGAGAAAAATAACTTATTTACAGATTAAATAAGTATTCTTTAGAAGAGAAGGCAAACAGGGGACCTATAATTGATCCCTCAAAAGCTGTTGCTCGAACAGCAAAGGCCACCAACGTGAGTGAAGTAACGGTCAGACGAATAAGTTCTTCCTTCAATCAAGCCTGCATTACACAAAAGTCACGAGAACAAACTATAATAATTCATAAAACCGTATGGACTTTTTACAGAAATAAATCACAATAAACTGTAGATTTTATATGCAGAGAGAGAGAGAGAGAGAGAGAGAGAGAGAGACAGACAGACAGACAGACAGACAGAGACAGACAGACAGAGACAGACAGACAGACAGACAGACAGACAGACGAAGTCAGGAGGCTTTTCCTCAAATTCTAATAATTCATAAAACCGTATAGACTTTTTATAGAAATAAATCACCATAAAATGTTGATTTTATATGCAGAGAGAGAGAGAGAGAAAGAGAGAGAGAGAGACAGCTGGAAGTGAGGGTTAACCCTTGTCTCTAATCCGATAATTGGCCCAGTAGAAACACTGGCAACGTTGCACATAGGGGAAGTCCCGTGAGGGACAACGCCTAAACAATCTGGATAAATTGGAAGGATCATAGCTGATCAGACCAAATGCTGGAGAATATCCCCTCAGGGCTGCGTCATCATTTATTCATTCACAATTTCTCTCCATTTATTTCTGTCACGCACAGCCACTCGTCCTTGCTCAACAGACATCCCTCTCACATCCAACGCTCTCTTCACACTGTCCATCCATCCTATTCGTGGTCTCCCTCTCAGCGTTACACCTCTCACATCAAATCTAGTTATCTTTTTCACCAATCGCTCATTATCCATTCTCTTCATATGCCCAAACCATCGCAACACCCTCTGCTCAACTATATCAGCCATCTCCCAGACAACTCCAGTTCTCCTTTGCACTTCATCATTTCGCACTCGATCCATAAGCATCACTCCGCCCATACTCCTCAGGCACCTCATCTCCATTACATTCAAATTTTTCCTCTCTGCTACACCCATATTCCTTGTTCCAGCCCCATATAATGGAGTCGGTACCACAGCACCCTCATACAGCCTTCTCTTTACTTCCATTCCAAGCGAACGACATCTAAACACTTTTTTCATTCCTCCCGGCATTTACCTACTTCATTCATTCTAAACTTCACTTCTGCATCTATTCTTCCATCCACAGCAACATGTGACCCTAAATATTTAAAACACTCTACCTTCTCAAGCAACTCACCATTCAAAACTATATTCATCCCCCTACCATCTACCAACCTCGTACACTTCATCACTTTACTCTTATTCTCATTTACTTTCAATTTCCTCCTTTCACACACCCTTCCAAACTTCTCTACCAACTGTAGATACCAGTCCAGAATCATCTGCAAACGGCAGCTGCTTCAGATTCCACTCTCCACCATCAACATTCATCAGACTCAGACCTCCACCTAAAACTCTTGCATTCACCTCCCTTCCAACACCATCCATATAAATATTAACACGCGGCGTCCTGCTGACGTGAATTAACGTCCACACGTTTTGTCACTGCCAATCCCGTTGACGTTCATAAATGCGAATCAGTTGCAAGGTCCCTAACATACACAATTTTCAATTTTCGCAAGTGATTTTTGGTAAGTATACACGGGACACCTTCCTCTACAAGATGCCAGGCAGGGACAATGCCTAACCCAGCATGACCTCTCCCCCCCCCTGCACGCCATTGTCTCAGCAGTTCACCTGTTACCAGTGACCTGGCCAGTAAAGCCATGCCATGCCACGGTACGAAATTCAGGGCCAGAGTGATTCTCCAATCGATGACAATGTGGAGGACAAACTTTACATAGCATTAGAGGAAGAAACAGTCAGAAATGTTGATCAGGTAATGTCGCCAAAAGAGATCAGGTATGTTGATGTGTTTCATGAGTGAAACAATGCTTAAATTGCCTATATTACTGTGTGAAAACCAATATTCTCTCGTCCTACATATAAATTCGTACCAAATAAATAAATAAATATCATTTATGAGTGGTGTGGAATGGTTACACTCCCATAGAACTCGTTTTCTTTGGAGCCAGCCTGATAGAAAACACAGTAAGGTAAGGAGGTACTGCTAGCTGTATCGAGTATTTTAAACCTCAGGTGAGCGATTTCCCTATGATTTTTCGATGTTTCTCACCAAAAGCGGAGATTTGGGCCAAAAAAAATTTTTTCCAAAAATGGTCAGGATTGGGGGGAGTCAGTGGTGGAAAAGTGGTCAGGATGGGGCGGGTTAAACAACCAAGGCGACATCACACATCCCTGTCGCAGCCCCACTCTCATGGGAAACCAATCACTCACAGCATTTCCCACTCTTACACACGCTGTACCATTTACATACAAACATTTCACCCCTTTCAGTAACCTACCATCAAGTCCATACAATCTTAAAACAGTCCACAAAGCCTCCCTATCAATTCTATCATACTATCTATCTATCTATCTATCTTTTGCCAGACGCCTTAATCCCGTTTGGGGTGGCCACAAACAAATCGCCTCCAAGTCGCCCTGTCCCCCGCCATTTCACTCCCCTGCTCCCAACTCACACCCCCCTCTCTCATATACCTTTCCACCCCATCCCTCCATCTCCTCCTCGGCCTCCTCCTCCCTCTTTCCCCCTATCATACGCTTTCTCTAAATACATGAATGCCGCAAACACATCCTTGCCTTTCGATAAATACTTTTCACACACTTGTCTCACAGCAAACACCTGATGCAAGCATCCCCTCCCTCTCCTAAAGCCACACGGCTCATCACCAATCACTCCCTCTGTACCCTTTCTAACTCTCAAAATTAACACTCTTCCATACATCTTACCTACAAAACTCAGCAGACTTATACCCCTAAAGCTAGTACATTGATACTTATCACCCTTGCCTTCATACAACGGGACCACACAAGCACTTGCCTAGTCAATTGGCACCATACCTTTCACAAAGCACACATTCAATAATCTTACTAACCAGTCAACAATAGTCACTCCACCACCCTTCAGGCATTCCACAGCACACCCATCCATACCTGCAACATTCCCTGTTTTCATTTCTTTTACTGCCTTCTCCACTTCCTCCTTCGTGATCAAAGAATCATTCAACTCTCCCAACACATTTATTCCTTGCACCCTTCCATCTGCCACAATCTCAGCCACCCTTTCCTCCTCTACATTTAACAATCTTTCAAAATACTTTGCCCTTCTCTTCCTTACTGCATCCATTTCAATCCTCTGCTTTTACTCGCTCTTCCTTCCCAGACTCTCCCTTCCGCACTCTGTTCACCTCCTTTCAGAACATTTTCTTATTCTGTTGAAAATTCTCAGTCAGTCACCTACCCCACCTTTCATCTGCTGCCACTTTAGCATCACGCACAGCCCTTCTCGCCCTATTCCTCTTTTCCTTATACCTCTCATATGACACCTCATGCTTCCTCTGCAGCCACACTTCATATGCACGTCTCTTCTCAGCCACAGCCATACTTACTTCCTCACACCACCATTCAATTCCTTTTCTTACACCACCACCCACACGTCTCAGACCACACACCTCTTCTGCATGCACCACCGCAGCACTCTTAAACAACTGCCATTCCTCCTCCACACTGCCATTTTCCTGATTTCACTGCGTTCCACTCATCTTTCAATTTCTCCTGATACTCTATCATTTTCTCTCTTTTATCCAACTCACTCACTTTCAAAACCTCCCTGCCACACCTAACCCTCCTAGCTCTCACCCATCTCTTACCTACTTTTAACTTTCCCTCCACCAGGTAGTGGTCAGACATACCTCCACCTTCCCCTCTCAGAACTTTCACATCCAACATTCTTCCTATTACATTCCTAGACACAACCACATAGTCCATCAATGCTTTATGCACAACCATTCCACCCTCCTGTCTCACCCATGTATACTTATAAATATCTTTCTTCTCGAACAGCGTATTTCCAATCACCATCTCTCGCTCAACACACATCCCTATCATTCGTTCCCCATTTTCATTTCTTCCAGGTACACCATGCATACCAACTACACCTTCAACTGCTACATTTCCCACTCTAGCATTCAGATCTCCCATCATTACCACATTCACATTCGCTCCAATACTCTGCAGACACTCATCAACATCATTCCAGAAAGACTCCCTCTCTTCTTCATCCCTTTCAGTACAAGGCCCATATGCACTCACAAACACCCACAACTCACGTTCAAATTTCGCTTTCACCCACATCAGTCTCGACGACACCTCCTTCCATTCAATCACACTCTTCTGTACTTCCGGACTCACTAACAAGACCACACCTCTTGCCCTTCCTGTATCAACACCTGACAGTCTTCCATTCACACTTCCAAACATAGACTCACCCTTCCCTTTCATCTTTGTTTCACCCAAAGCTAACACATCCAACTTTCTTCTCACAAACATTCTCCCCAATCTCCTTCCTTTTAGCCTCAGTCGTCTACATCCACGCATATTCAAAGACCCAATCTTCAGGGTACTGGGATAACTCAATCCCCCATCCCTTTCTCTGGCCTGTCTCTTTTTAGGAACTAAAAATCAGAGGAGGGAGTCCTTAGTCCTCTCACCCCGCCTTTTTTAGTCGCCTTTTACGACACGCAGGGAATACGGTGGCAGTATTCTTCCTAACACAACCTGTCAGCAGAGTAGTAGTACCACCCCATATTGAGGCCAGATTGTCCTCCCCGCCACAGGGGGGGGGGGGAATTTAATAAATCCTGATCAACCCCTTCCATCAAGTTGCCTATTTTTTTTTTTTTTTTTTTTTTTTTTTTTTTTTTAATGCCCTATCAACGTTCGGATGTTTATACTGAGGATAGCAAAAACCTGTCATACTGAAAGGTTAAAGTTGCTCCTGCGACTTCAGTCTTGCCGGTGCTTTTCCATGGATAGGATGGGTTGTGTTGGTAAGTGCAGTGTGCTGGTGGAAACAGCAGCAAGGGCAGCGTTGCAGCCAGAACACATACCCTGTGCTATCTTGGAGCCTTGTTAATGCAGATGAGAGTAATAAAGGGTTATCAGGACTCCACTCACTCCCTGCTAATGGGGGGCCAGTGATAAGGGACACGAGGTGTTGGTTAATGACACTGCTGCAGTAAGTTATACAAAGTATATTACAAAATCATGGTGTTCACAACGAAAATATGGAAATGGCTGTTTATTATACTAAGCAAGAAACAATGTAGATTGTGGACGATTTAACCAACAGTAGGAAACATTAAAATCTATATTACCACTAATGAGAAGGATAAACCACCGGCCAGTGTGCGTAAAAACTAATAATGAAGAGAGGTGCTGTTTATTATATTTACGTAGAATATTCACAAATTTATTACACATGAGCTTCTGTGGTTTATAATATGTCACTGAGAAGCGGAATAACACATCAGAAACTAAATAACAGGATCATTCAGTAAAGAAACTACTCATCCCCACGAAACGTAGATTGTACAAATGTAAAAATAAATGTTATACTGCAGAATGTATTAAGAGATGGCGCAGCGACAAAACCATTACACCAAGGTCGAGACAACAAAAGTACTTACAGTCCCATCCCTACATCATGTTTCCTTCAGTCGCTTACTCATAGTTATACTTTTAGCAACACTTATACTATAATAATCTCACTTCTCTGTTTGGGTGCACTTCTGCTTTAGAAACTGCTGCTCCATAAGGACACTGAAGTAAAAAAAAAAAAAAAAATGTAAAGTGGGGTTACATCTGCTTGTACCGTCTCAACTTTGCTTCGTTGATTTTATTACTGTGCTAACCAGCTTCACACAATTTTTTTAACTTTTTCTTTTGACAGTTTTACTCATTGTTTAAAGCCTCTGCGTTAGATGATTACGAAGGTTTTTGCAGATTATTCAGTCTGTTACTGCGACGTAGCAATGAAGGTGTTAATGAGAGACGTGACTAACTTCTTCCTGTTCAGAAAGTATCTGCTAAGCATAATAAAATTGCGTGGCTATGATAACAGGAACAAGCACTCTGAATGTGCAACATCTGAGCCTAACAATTAGTAGAAGACCGAATATTTGACCCTGCCCTATCTTCTTGATATCTGATTGATTATTTTCAAACTTGAAATTCATAAAGTTTGCGGGACCCTTAACTCCTCTGCTAAGTATGTTCCAGTTTGGTTCATAATTGCTTAAGGTAACCTTGCTCTATGATCGTGACTGTAGACATAATGTTCTCATAACAGCATCGCTTTATATGTTGCTGACCATAAACCCTTCCTTCAACTTTGATGTAAATCGAATAGAACTCTTTGATTTAAAGGGCCCATGTCCTGTGACCTATACCTCTGAACGGTTGTTTTCAAAACTGATCCAGTTCATCCATCTCAGACCCTAGTCTTCCAACCAAGTTTAGTCGAAACCAGATACAAATCGTAAAAGTTGACCTTTTCCCAAACTATGACCTATGGCTAATATTTATCACGTGGAACATGGAACCTATTTAAAAAAAAAAAAAACAAGACCAGGTATGCTGTTTTCTAGCTAGGGCATTTTAAGAAAGAAGAGAGAAGAAGAACATAGAAAAAATTCGGAGTTATAGCTGAGTATTAGCGTTTTAGCATTGTATTTTAGCTACTTTGTGATTTGTTTCAGAGACAGAAAAGCTAGAGTATTAAGGCAAGATGCCTGTAAAGGTTTAAAACCTCTGTGTATGTGAGTTATGATGAATTTTGTTTCTCAAGGTTAATGGGTGCGTCGGGACCATCCCTCCACGGAATATCTAACGTTATTCTGAGATGTTGTTTTGATATTATGCGACTACATCCCGAACAGTGCGGGACTAACAGAGGCAAATGAGGCACCTGTTTAAGGCACTCTGAAATAAAGACTGCCTCCACAGTTTGTTCTCCATATTTCGCCCCCTCCCCCCCCCCACTTTTTTTTTTTTTTTTTTACCCGTTACGGCACAATACTTGAATAAATGTTATCGTGGAAAAAATGCATCAGAATGTCATTTTAAAATATGCATTGCAGATGGATACATTAGAAAAAAATTTACGGCTGAAGAGTCACACTGTCGTGACCATGAAATAGGATACAAAAACCCACACTGGCAGACGAGAAAAGATGTATTCCAAACAGTTTCGGCGAAAGCTGTCGCCCTCTTCAGCGGATCTACAGACCAAGAGTGGTACATACAAATGCTAAGAAGCTGCTTATGTGCAGGGTGAGGACACCTTTTCCCGACCACGCCTGATGTGACCTCACCTGACTCCCTCTACTCTGTCCACGACCTGAGTGAGGGATTACAAGGGGCGGCAAGGACCTTGCCACTAATCCTCTTATCACTGGATCTAATTTATACATTCCATCACTATGGTTAAAATTATTATATCTCTATACATACAGCTTCCACAATCCCACGTTTCTTATAGTTACTACATTTGTACAATATTTGGCAAGAATTCCAGTCGATTCTGTGGTCGTTGTCCGAAGAGTGAACGTACACTGTGTTATTTATGTTGCCTATCTTACAAGCATACTTGTGTTCCTTAATGCGAGTGTCCAAATCCCTTCCAGTTTCACCAATATAAACCAAATCACAGTCTCTACATGGAATTTTGTATACCCCTGCAGTTTCCTTACTAATGGGTTTATTCTTTACAAGCATTATTTTTACGTTTGCGATGACATGAACCAATTCTCTTGTCTTTCCACGTAAGTCTGATGCAAAAGAGCCCACAAGTAACATGTTTTTACAAACATAGTTGGCGAAAGGCCTCTTCATCCTAATCTGGCCCTGATATTCCTGAGTAACTTATTAACTGCAGCAAAATTTACCAAAAAAAATTCCTTATATGTCCTTTTTTCTTAAATCTTGTTCATGTTTCCAGATATACCATAAAATTATACTGAATGAATTGATAATAATCCTTTATTCTATCAGACAGATGAACCATCTCTTAATGATTCACGCAATGATGAAGAACTCTTATAAATGTGGGTCATCTGGTTAATACACTCAAACTTACCCCAGTATTTCCTATAGCCAGGTGCATTTGCTCTTCAAGAAATATAAAATAAACTGAGCAGCCTACTACTCTGCTAAAATGCTACCCAGGACTACAACTGGGAACCTGCATGTAACATCATCAACTACGGGTCGTATTCCTGGGGATATATCGGACTCAGTAACTATTGATCGTCTGCCATAATGAACCAAGTGCAGTTGACAGCATGTTAATTTTTACCCAAATTTTCTTCTCCATTATTTTGTTTATTTATTTATTGATTTATTTATTTATCTATTTTTTATAGGGATGAATTTTTGAGTCCCGCGGGGTGGCATTAGAGCGCAATAAAATGCAGTCAGGTGGCGCATTCACCATTTATAAAAGAGAAAAACAGTGTCATTATTAAGCAAAGTGAATGAGGCTTTAGCAACAAACTGCCACCATAACAGTTTGATACAGCATTCCCACTGGGCCGAATAGACTATTATATCAGCAGTTTCTCATTTTCATAAACTTTTTGTCTTTAAACACAGATACACACACACACAAACACATAAATTTCTGACATCACATCACACACACACACAAACACACACACACACACACACACACACATGCAGATTTCTGTCACCTATCCATCTCGTACCTTCCCTTTCCTCCATAGCATTTTATGTAGAAATTTTTGGAGTTATTCTGCACAACCACCCCTTGCATGTATTCAGTATGGATGGTGGGTGTTAGCGCCGAAGTGGTGACATGTGGAGGTGTAGGAGGACTACTGGGCCTTGGGATAGGTCACTGCCCCCCAAGAATTAGGCCCTAAAGCCTTTGCCCAGAGTCGGACACGTAAACAAAAAACACACACACAAAAAAAACACCTCACTACATAACACCCGCCATCTCTACTTACACATATTTTTTCTGTGTCTCTTACGTTTTTGCAGTACGATATTAATTACATAACTATTACGTAGTCAGCTCGCTTTTAACTGCCTGTTACGCACTAGAGGTATATAATACTCTCATAGCTTCCCTTCCATTTTCATCCTGAACATAGTACCGCATGGAATAGCCATTCTCGTCTTTCCATTTCTTTGCCACAACGTTTTTCACCCTATTTCGGAGCGCGTCACCCTTGGGGATGTCTGCTGGGAACCCGGGAACTCCATTACAAGGCCGGTCATAGGAGGTTATGGAAACTGATTACTTCCTTATTATTATCTTCCCCCAAAAATATTTCCTGGCGGTCACCTGGCATGAGATAGTGATACCATCCGGAGTTCAACAAAGGAAAAAAAATAAGTAATAATAAAAACAGATTTTCAAACTGCCGATAATCTATGTAATCATTTTGGCCAGCTCTATGCTGCCCTTATTATTAGTCGCGTTTTCTTTTTTCTTTTTTCTTGTATTCTTGTACAGTATTCTTTCTTTCCTCTTTAATTGTGGCAGGGACTTGTACCCTTCAGAATTAACCAATTCCGACAAAATTTGGAAAAAAATGATCAGCATATGACCTAGTAGTGTCTGCAATGTTTTGGTTGCTAAACACCTACTTGTTGGCTAGCAACGGCCGAAAACCTGCTTTTTTCGTACTTTTCACGTTTTGGGCTGTAGAAGCATTACTAACGGGCGTAGAAAGCTCTGACTTCTTTAGGGGTAATTTTGAGGTCACTCCGTATGGAAAGTGTGCCATCCATTTTTCCCCTCTCACCTCTGGTGCTCAAGTGGCAGCCCTGTGAAGCTTGGCCTCAACGTCCCTAGCAAGCAGTACCAGCTATCAAAAATGTCCCACTATTTCTTCAGTGACTGCATGGAATTGGGTGAAACTTTGCATGCTTATAGACACTGACTGGTACCTCAACTTTCTGTCGTACACCTGTGTGTTTCATTAGCCACGTCAGGGGTCAAAGGTCATCAAATGCGAAAGTGGTGAATATTGCTAAAACCACAACAATGCTCGTGCAAAATGCTAAAGCTCCGAAGATTATTAAGCCAGGGCCATGATTCTTGGGTGGATTGTTGCACTGGAATACCTCCATACGATAATGACATTTAGTGTCAAAACTTACTTCCAGTCGCTGGCAGTGGGACCTGGAAGTTGTACCTCTGGTGGGCCATTCAGCGAATTTCAAGTTCCCTAGCTCCACAATTGGTAGATGGAATCGAATGAAACTTTGCAGGCTTATAGACGTTAATAAGTACTAAAAGTGTGCTTCGTACATGCATGACCTATATCCACCAGGTCAGGGATCAAAGGTGATCAAGTGCAGAAAATATGAAAAGTGCTAAAATTATGACCTTGCTCGCGCGAAAAGAGAAGGCAACGAAGATTATTAAGCCAGGGCCATGATTCTTGGGCGGAATGTGGCACTGGAGTACCTCCATAATTGACTAAATGACTTTTAGTGTCGAAACTCACTTCCTGTTGCTGACAAAACTTGGTCTGCTTAGAGCAGGCTATTGTCGCCTACTGGTTTCTTTGTTATTGCAGTAATTTTTTTTTTCTTTTTTGCACCAGCATTTTACCTTTTGTTCTAATTCCAAAGTGAAACTGGCTCATCCCAAAGAGCTGGGATGTTTTTGTCCTTAGACTGGGCCATCTCAGGGTGAGTAATCACCCAGATTTAAAAGCATTACTCTAGCAGGCCGTTTTGTAATTCAAGTAGTTTATGCCCAACATGTTACTTTTCTGGTGTTCTCTGCACGTAGTATTTGCAATCTTAATAAAACCATGCATCAGTGTCAGCATCTTCTCAAATTCAAACACTCTTAACATTATGGCTGGAGTGTCTTAACCCACCAGACCGCCAGATGTCCAGTTGATTGTTAAATGCTTTTTCAACAGTACAGTACACCGCTTGGTTTAAAAAATGGTACTGACCCACATTATCCCCTTCTAGGTGTAGGGGTATGCGGCCTGATTACCTTAACTCTGAAAATTTTAAACAGTTGCGGACATTGATATGGATCCATTTGGTTTAAACAATGAGACAACGAGGTATGGCTATGGAATATCAGAGATGCGATATTCATAGTAGAATGCTGTGAAGGAAATTATATATTTCTGACAAGAGTGCAGCGATGTTACTATCACTACATGAACATTTAGTACCCCTAGTGGCTTTATACTTTGATCTGTCTTTCTGGCTCGTTTTCAGTACGATTTCTTTGTCAATACTTTCTCACGTTAAGCATTTGGATATATTCATTTTAATTCTTACTGGTGTGTGTGTGTGTTTTTTTTTTTAATCTAGTTCAGCTACTTCAGTGTTTTCTCTCTTTGCTTTGGCGATCATGTTTTTTTTTTTTTAAGTTCTTTGTATTCTCTGAGTGTTTGCTGTTGTTTCAACGATTTCTTTCTTCTGGTAGGAGAAGTGCTTCATTTTTTTTCTTCTAAGAAATTTTCGTTACTGTGCCCTGTGTCGATATCTACTTCATCGATCAATAATAATGGGAAACATTAATTAAACACAGCTGCCTGTTCTTTCACTATTGCAAGATTCGGCTGTTCCCTTCCAAGTGGATTCCCCGTCACTTTTCTAAGGTCTAGTATTGCTCCCCTTCTCACTAATCTATCATAGCTTTCTGCACTTCGCTAATTGCAATTACATTTTCCACTATGCTGGCATTTGCTTCGCCAGTGAGAATTAAATCAGGTTCATTGTTTGTTTTGTCATTTGGCCCTTTCTATTTGCATCATTTGGAAGAAACTACCCCTTACAATACGACTTCTCCAATCTGCAAATTCCACCAGTATTTCGCCTCTCGCATTACCTTTACCTTTTTCAAAACGCCAAACTGCAGGCTCACCTCCCCTCATTTTCTATTTATTCATTGATCTCTTCGACCACAGATCTATATTGGTTTTTATACTTCTTCATATATTCCTTTTTATCTTCTTTTCCTCATCAGATATGTGTTACATGATACAGTGGTACAAAAAGTATTCGTAGAACTTAGTGTTATACAAAACGACACACCAACGATGGATTCTGAAACACGCCGGAGACCTCTTGGCACTCTCCGACTTTGCCAAAGTTCGAGGGAGATATAGCTTAAGTAAAAACTGTCTCATGTATTCATGCTTCTGCTTTTCATATCTAATAAGTTGAAGTGTATCAAGGTAGCGTTTTGTAATTTCACTTACGCCAGCATCATCGTACGCTATAACCAGTACCTTGCAACTGACCTCGATGCAGAGCCCTCTTCTCAGTTTCAGAATTTCAGTAATGCTCGACGTGAAGAGTGATGATTTTCCAACGTTTTGCTTGTGACGTCTCCAAGGTGAATAGTTTGTCAGGTGTAAAACAGTATTTTAAACTTGACAAACTATTCACCTGGGAGACGTCACAAATTAAAGTCTAAGTCGGTAGCTTAATAATATAAAGATATCGACTTAGACCTCAGTACGTTACGCAGCTACGATGCTTCAAATCATCACAGGCCAGGACCTGGAAGAGGGAATATTAATGGTACCAAAACAACAGGGCCTTGTCCCAGGGGTGTGTGTGTGGGAGGGGTGGGGGGAAGAGCAAGCTAGGCGCTTACTAATAATGTGTTTGACTTTAGTCTGCTCTCTCACCCAAGTTTATATTTTCCTGCCTTTTAAAGATATTCTTAACACTGGCATTTCCATTGCTCCTTGAGAGCTGATTAGTTTATTTTCCATCGATTTTGACAGTTTCCAGATCTCACAACCTACGTCATAGTTGGGATTACATTTTTATTATATACTTTTCGTTTCATGCCTATTGACAAGCTACTTTTCATGAGGTCACTACTGTATGTTTACCGAAAGCTTTCCATCCAACCGTAATGAGTGTTTTTATTTCGCTATCATGGTCTTTCGTTAGATTTAGTATTTGCCCCAAGTAATGGTATTCCTCGACTCTTCAAGAATTTCTTTGCTTCTTGGTGTATTTGGATTAAACATTAGTTTTACTTTGGTTCATCGTCACCCCCACTTTGAGACTACTTAGGTCATTTAAGATGTCTTACAATGTCTAATCTGTTTCTGAGACTAGGACTATGTCATCTGCAAATCTTAAATGATTTAGATTTTCTCCATCTCTGTTTATCCTTTTGTTATCCCAATCTAGCTTTCTGAAAGTACATTTAAGGCATGCTGTAAATAATTTTGGTGAAACTGTATCTCCCTGACACTCGACCTTCTCAATTTAATTTTTTTTCGAGTCCTCGTGTAATTTAACTATAGTAGTTTCCTCTTGATGAATGTTTTCGAGCAGTTTTACAATATTCTCATTTAATTCTTGTTCAGGCATTGAATCTTTAATTGTTATGTGCTTCACTGAGTCGAAAGCCTTTTCCTAATGAACAAAACCTAAGCACAGTTGTTTAATATACTCAGTAGTTATCTCAATTAGGTGATTTATTGTGTGTTGATGATTAGTTGAATACCTACTACGGAATGCTGCCTGTTAACGGGGTTGGGTTTCTTCCTAATTTGTTGTTATTCTGTTCGTAGGGTTTTTAGTGAGGAGTTTGTAAATAACTGGTAATAAGCCAGTGGGTCCATAGTTACTACGATCTTTTTAGTTGCATTTTTTGTAAAGGAAAATAACTGTTGCTTTGCACCATAATTGAGAATTTTCTGTTTTATACACTGAGGAAATTAGTGGGCGAGCCTGTTGTGTACTGCATCCGACAGTATATCTGCTTCTCTTCCATCATCTCCTGGAACCTACCTTTAAGAGAAATGTTTACTTCTGGTGTTACTTCAGGTATTTCACTTGTGTCAACTTAAAAGTCAGTTATTGGTACTATTGTCTATGATGCATAGTTGTTTGTAAAATTATTCAACTCGCTTCATCATTCTATCTCTGTATTTAATGATCTTACCGTTTTTGTCTTTCAGTGATATAATTTGTTGCTTTCCCAGTGTCATGTTACCTTGGACCTGTTCCAGACTTTTTTTCCTTTTTCTTTAATGGTTTCTTTGATCTGATACATGTTTCCTTTTATTTTTTTCCCTTTTCTCTTGCTGGTACGTTTATTTAATTCCGCTCTTTATGTTTCAGCATTTTTTGTTTTTACTTTCAATTCCATTCTTCTTTTCATGAGCTGGAGGGTCATTTTTGAGTACTTTTTGGCTTTACTTGCTAATGAACCGGCAGCTTCATAGCTAATAGCACTAACCACTTGCTTGTTGCGACAGTCGAAGTGTGTAAGGGTGCGGCCACACGTTCGAAACATGTGACCGACGAGATGAAATGAAGCACCGGGTGAGAGCCGCTGTTGTATTCGAGTCTGAAACCTGGATTGGCCCCTGAGCCACGTTTCCTTGTGGCGATCACATGTTCGGGAGCAAGTGTGTCCGGGCCTTAATCCTCTACGTGGGCTTGAATGGCGAGTGAACTGATATACTGTATATTTGACCGAGCACTCGGTTGATAGCTTTACATTCATACTTTCCTCTTCTTATTTCTGGATCTTATCCACGCCAGGATTAGACGGAAGATGATGATGATGATGATGACGATAATGATCAATCATTACTGTATGTCTTGTTCCGTCATTTAAGTAAGCAATTATAACAATGCAATCGTAGGTAAATTCATGAGCTCCTAAACGAAAGGAAAGTATAATGTAAACCTGAACGTTTTCCTTGTTAAAAAAAAAAGGAAGTAGAGTAAAAGAAACAGCTGTCTTACCAGTTCCGAATGAACTAGATTTACAACTGGCTAAGCATAATGGGAAGCCTTTCTCTTTTTGTGCCTGTGTGTCAGGTGGTTCGGCTTCTCCGCCATACGTTCATCAAACCTTGGCAGGATGCATATTCACTCACTGTACGTATATCCGCCATGCCAGGCCGCGTAATGAACACAAGAAACCTGTCTGAAGTGCAGCCTCCAGAATGCTTATAGCTCCTTTGCCAGAATGAAGTTTACAGCTCCGATCTTAACGGCGCTGTAAGCTTCACTCAATTGCATGCGCCACTCCGTACCCCAGCATCGGAGGAAGCACTGTTATGTTTATTGATTCTTTCATTGCTATTGTGCCTTCTGACGCAGCTGTTTGTCGGAGATGGGGTATAATTTATAGGTATTCAGACCCAGAATGGTGGAAAATATATAAAAATAAGACAAAAAATCAGCCTCCTGCACAGATCTGCAGAGATTGTAATTGATTAGACTGAGCAGAAAGTGATATAAAAGACCTGATAGGAAATCCAACACACGGCGTTATCTATCAGTCATATCATCCTGAGCTGTCGGCGATTTATTCGTGAACGTGCTCCACTTATAAATTACTGCGGCGAAGCAGATGTTCCCTTCACTCTTCCCACCATCCTGGGTGATGGGGACATTGTTATGACTGATAAATTGATGGCTTTCTTGAGAGAGACCGGACTCATCAGAGTGATGTGACTTTTTACTGTATGGTTATGGTATTTATCAACGGTAAATATGTGTACTGTATATTGTACTATTAATTAAGGTTGACGGTTGACATATTTGAAATAGTTGTTCCTCGCACTGATCTATTTCTAATATAGATGTCCCCTACATTAAACCTCGTTCCTCGCCTGACAGTTACCAGCTGATGAGTGCAAGTGTGCAATATAGAATGGTATTGGGCACTTGCAGTCGATGGTGGTCTGCTGGGCGAGGTTCTTCACTTTTTGTACAAATTATGTAAATACATTATACCATCTTGCTTAAGTTATTCTAATTAGGGCTGACAGCTGACGTATATGGAAATGTTCCTGACTCGTCTGGTTCCCTTTCATATAATGATGTCCCCTATATTAGATTGTGCCTTGACTGACAGTCACCAGGTGATGAGTGCAGGTGTGTAATGTAGAAAGGCATTACATATCTGCAGTCGATGGTGTTCTCTTGGTCGAGGCTTTTTTACCATTAGTGTAGGTCTAGTTATTTGTCTCTTAGGATTTAGTATAGGTTAGCGATTTGCTGTTAGGTGATTAATTTAGGGTCTTTAGATTAGGTATTTTTGTTTATAAGTAATATAAGATTAAAAATATAAAAATATATAAAGAAATAAAAATACAAATACAAATAAATAATAAAATAAAAATTATTATATATGATGGTGGAGAGTGGAATCTGAAGCAGCTGCTGTTTGCAGATGATACTGCACTGGTGACTGATTCAGAGGAGAGATTGAGACAGTTGGTAGAGGAGTTTGGAAGGGTGTGTGAAAGGAGGAAATTGAAAGTAAATGAGATTAAGAGTAAAGTGATGAAGTGTACGAGGTTGATAGATGGTAGGGGGATGAATATAGTTTTGAATGGTGAGTTGCTTGAGGAGGTAGATTGTTTTAAATATCTAGGGTCATATGTTGCTGTGGATGGAAGAATAGATGCAGAAGTGAAGTTTAGAATAAATGAAGTAGGAAAGATGCTGGGAGGAATGAAAAAAGTGTTTAAATGTCGTTCGCTTAGAATGGATGTAAAGAGAAGGCTGTATGAGGGTGTTGTGGTACCGACTGCATTATATGGGGCTGAAACATGGAATATGGGTGTAGCAGAGAGGAAAAGTTTGAATGTAATGGAGATGAGGTGTCTGAGGAGTATGTGTGGAGTGACGCGTATGGATCGGGTGCGAAATGATGAAGTGCGAAGGAGAACTGGAGTTGTTCGGGAAATGGCTGGTAGAGTTGAGCAGAGGGTGTTGCGATGGTTTGGGCATATGGAGAGAATGGATAATGAGCGATTGGTGAAAAAGATAACTAGATCTGATGTGAGAGGTGTAAGGCTGAGAGGAAGACCACGAATAGGATGGATGGACAGTGTGAAGAGAGCGTTTGTTACCCCAGGGATGTCTGTTGAACAAGGAAGAGTGACACATCCCTGACAGAAATAAATGGAGAGAAATTGTGAATGAATAAGTGATGCACGCAGCCCTGAGAGGATTCAACTTCCCATCTACTCCGCATTTGGTCTGATCAGCTAGTCAGGTCAGGTGCGGGTATCCACCCTGGGTCTGTTATGATGTGGCAGGGGTAAACCAGTTCTGCTGTCGGAACTTTTCCCTACTGCGGATGTCACCGATTGCATTGCGCAGTTGACCTTTGCGCGGTGTTCTTGCGGTGAGGACTCTGTCCGTTCTCCTTTGGGGCTAAGATGCTAAGAATGACAAATGTGTTTGAATGGATGAGTACAATGGGGAGTGTGTCGTCCTGTCTCGGCTACCTCCGTCTACCTTCCTCCCAGGCCAAGCAGCCTTCCACATATATATATATATATATATATATATATATATATATATATATACGTGTGCATGAAAGTGTGTATGTTCCTGTGCATGGATGTGTGTATGTTTGTTTGTATATATATATATATATATATATATATATATATATATATATATATATATATATATATATATATATATGTTCGTATATACTGTATATGTATATATGTGTCAATGTATATACATATATATATTTTTGCCTTAATGACCAGGGGTTCCGGCCCCAATGGTCGATAGACAAAAAAAAAAAAAAAAATCCAACACTCTAAACAGACCTTAATGACCAAAACTGACGCTACAAGACCTAAGGATACAAAGGGAGACATTGACTGCTCTAGCCGGGCCTGAACCTCCTTAGTATCATCTAAAATAACTGGAGGAGCAATATCCTGAGTGGCCTCATTTAGCCACTGGACTAATATATTTTTAGTTATTTCACGTTGGACTACGCCTTTTAAGCTGTTGTGTTTATGACGATAATGTTGGCTGACAGTGATGCCTGAATCAAGAATGGATGCATAGACAACGTGCGCTGTTCTTAGAAAAAAATAAACGATTATAATTATAATGAATACTCGTAATTTGGATGCGCTGTTCCCTTCAGTTTTTTAAATATATTACGCCATGAATTCACATACTTTTTTTTTTCTCATCGACGCTCAAGACTTTTCCCTTCAATTTAAGACGAAACTGTAATTGTAAAAGGATAATAAGGGCTATATTTAACCTTTGTTAATCAATAGGTCATTCGTGGACTGAATAACACCAATTTTAATTTGAAAAAAAAATCAAAGATAAAGACGACATTACAGGATTAAGGGGTTAAGTAATGTCTTACCATGCTCCCAGCTTGGTCCGTTACTACACACACACACACACACACACACACACACACACACACACACACACACACACACACACACACACACATTCATTCATTCATTCATACATGCAAATATTTTCATAACCACACACACACACACACACACACACACACACACACACACACACATCCATTCATTCATTCATACATGCAAATATATTCATAACCACACACACACACACACACACACACACACACACACGACATACATACATTTATACATGTTCCTACAGACACACACATTGATGCCACTCCACACACACACACACACACACACACACACACACAGATGAACTCTGTATGGTCACATAAAATAGATACAATGGGCTATACTGGCTGGTGTTCACCAGGACACCAACACAGCCGTCATTTGTGCAAACCTGGAAATACCAATGTCCTCTTCATTGGTCTATATTTTTGGGCAGAATTTTTAAAACTGGCATAAATAAAGTAAAAAATAGTTTCCCGATTTGAGAGAGAGAGAGAGAGAGAGAGAGAGAGAGAGAGAGAGAGAGAGAAGCAATCTCAGGCAACGCCCAACATTTTGCCTCGGTCACTGAGGTTAGTACTTAACCCCCTCAGCAGGATCAGGTATTGAACATTTCCTTCTTACTGTTTTGCATATGATCTTATAAGCCTTAGATTTTGCTTGTCGTCGTATAGGAGTTAGATGTGGCCTTCATCAACTCGCTGACCTCCAGACGTCTCCTTCAAGCTGACGTCTCCTACACGCTAACGTCTCTTCCAAGCTGACGTCACCTTCAAGCTGACGTCTCCTTCAAGCTGATCTCCCCTCCAGGCTGACGTCTCCTCCAAGCCGACGTCTCCTCCAAGCTGGCAGCAAAAAAATAAATAAATAAGTAAATAAATAAATAAAATAAAATAAATAATACGTCTCGGGACAATGAGGTTAAGAAGAAAATTAAGCTAAATACACAGGTGAACCGTAAGTAACGTTCCTCTAGAAACTCATTTAGCTGTGTCTTTTGTGTTGTGGGGGCGGTCGAGTATGCTGGTGTGGGCCTGAGTACAGCAGTGGGAGTAGGGAATGAAAAGACAGAGCAGGATAGACAATGATAACGTTTACCCGTCCCCACAACACACGAGAAATTACCCACCGGAATGGACAAGGAGCGATTTATATATAGGTATACTTTAAGAAAGAACCGGTATTTTTAGGCATAAGTGTAGTTTGGCAGCGCTCTTTCCTATGGTTCAGATGATGGCCAAGGGCAGTCAGAAGGGAAGGCAAATTTGACTATACTCATTTTACTTTAGCACTGCTCCGATTTTCTGTGTTTTCCGGCTTATTTCACACAGCTCAGCAGCACGATGCTGCTCTAATTCCTTTGCGTAGCACTTTTTCGTGAGTAGCCTACCATTTTAATCTAGTGTTAATTTATGGTTATCAACATTCAAGTTGGAGACATGATAATTTTAGGCCAGGTTAGAGTATAAAGAAGATAGTAACCAATGAGACTCATTCCTTCCTCACATCGATGTCTTCTCGGATTTCATGCAACCACGACCTAATATTCAGCTTCTTTGAGTGGTCCAGTTCTCTTTAATGTAAACAATCCGGCTGTCGATATTTTAACTTTTATGTTGGCCTCTGAAGTATGATTTTACGTTCATGCAGTTCATCCTCAAATTTACAAATAATCTTGTAACTTTCTATGTCGTGTTCCCTCTAAGGCTACCATTTCAAACCGTTTTGGAGGTTATATTACACACGTTCACTGCAAGGATTAAGGGTGTAGCAACTTTTTTTGTGGTTCTTAATGTCTCAGGCTTCCGAGGTCTTGAATGGTGAGTGAATGGGAGTGTGGTTCGTTCAACTGGGCAAGCTTTGGTTGGTATCTCATTCTATCAGTGTTTCCTGCTTCTCTGGGCCTTATCTCACCCCACTTTTAGGTAGTAGTGGAGGTATGGATGAAGATGACGACGACGATGATGATGATGATGATGATTCTCAGTTCTGTAATTTAAGAAAAAAAAAAAAAAAGTAAATACTTCGTCATTTTTTATTGGATAGTTTTCTCGGGTATGACTGAAATGCTGAAAAAAAAGAAGTTTACCTTGATAATCCTGCAGTTGTTGGGTATAATTCAATACTCTCCTCTCTCTCTCTCTCTCTCTCTCTCTCTCTCTCTCTCTCTCTCTCTCTCTCTCTCAGCCGCTTTGCATCATCCTCTCCTGCTCTGCGTTTATGATTAAAACTATTTAACATCACCGTCAGCAAGTTACCCCCTGGCTATGCACAAACTCTCATTTATTTTCAGTCCAGTTCATCAATGAATTTGTAACTTTTTTAAATAGCGCGTGTCCAATCTGAAATACAGTATATAACCCCCATTCAGATTTTTGCTCTACAAGCCTGTTATTTCGAATACATGGATTATGATTTATGTTCCGATTTGTTTTTTTTTATTTCTTAGCGAGGGGCAGTTTGTTTTTATTTTTTTCCCCAAATTTCAGTCTTAGTTCGTTCTTGCAACCTATGATAGAACAAAAATGTTTCACACTCCATGTCACTGTATTCGTTTTGTACTCACCTGACGGACCTGAGCCATTAGCACAGTTTGAGTAATTCCTAATTCGATTAAATTTAAAGAACCCTAATTGTGAAGTAAGAATGAGTCTCCTTGATTACCTGTCAGACCAACTCTCTAAACTGACTACACTTAGCCACCAACCGAGATTAAACGGATTAAAAGTCTTCGTCAGTATCGAACTGACGGGCAGTAAAATTTTTTCTTTTAATTAAAAACTCCGTTCATATAGTAGAAAACGGAATGGACCAGGCATAGCGCGTTTTATTCTGCAAACCCAGGGTACAAATAAATTCTTTTGGACGTAGGATAACATTCTGTTAAGTGAAGGGTTGTCAGTAAAGCATACTGAAGGCAGATATAGTTCCCTGGGGCAAGTATAATCGTGGAGATATGCATGAAGAAGGCTAGCATCTCATCAGCTTCCTTCATTATCCAACTATTTTTCCCCGCAGTCTTACTGGTACATGTGGATGTCCACCATCCACTTACTACATGTACTTCTACTAAAGGTTACTTTACACTGAATGACGAACCGAATGCTGCCTGGTACCCCAGGTAAATTGTCACGAATCAAATTCGCGACATTTCCCTTTTGTGAGAAGCCACGAACTATTAGTGGAAAACTCACTGTTTATCGTTCAGTTAACCGCTCATTCGGACGGAAGCTTTGTCAAATCAATTATTCATTGTCATACGTGATCGTCTCTGTGTGAGACATTAGCGCTTCTGCTGAGGGATTTGTTTTGGGCACGTTTCGCTCACTCGACCGTTAAAAAATGCGGCCTACTGCTCCCCCTTTTTTCCCACGACTTACTTAGTCGAGTGTTTGTTGTGACGGAGAAAGGTCCTGTGCTCCAGAAGTGTGAGAGGTCAGCTAGCACCCAAGCTCCACTAGTACAGTTGCCCAGTCCTCCCACCCCCTGGGTGATACACAGCATTCATCGACCAGTATTTCCTTTTTGTATTATCCTAGTTTTAAGAGCTTAGTTAAGGTGTTTTTCCTAGGCGTAAGGATTTAGCTTTTGTGTGAGTGAGTGAGTGCGATCTCATTAATTTGATTTGAAATGTAACGTTAAATTTATTTTTGTAATCAATAAATTTAACAGTTCTTTTTCTTGAGCTTAATGTAATGTAAACTCTTGTTTCATTTCTCCAATTAAGCTTATTTCCCATATAGCTCCTAGCTTGCATAAACGTTTGCCTTCATAACTGGTACTCAGGCCAGTTTTGTGTATTAAGCTTAAAATCCGTTGTGCCACCTAGGAGTTAAGCATCAGCAAGAACCTGATATTATTATTAGTATTAGTATTATTAATTGTCAGGGGTGAAGTAACTTTCTCCAGAGGCTAACAGTACTAATTCAGCATTTGTGAGTAATTAGTCTCTGCTGTGTACTGTTGAGAAAGTTTATAAATTCTCGTTCTTAGAGAATCGTTGCTTGATTTAGCAAGACAATCATTGTCCCTGCTCTTTAATATTATTGAATAATATTATCAATTAAATAATATTTAAGCATTTATTATAAAAACCCCGTGATATTATAAAAACCCCGTGACAATTGGCGACCTCGCCAGGATATTAGCTCCTAGCTCTAAAGCTATTCAAGAGATAGTGCTCACTCGTTCATATTTAGGTATTTATAATTAAAGTTTATAGACACAAGTTTATTGGTGTTTACCATTAATTTAGCAAGTGAATTTTTGCTTTATTAATCCATAGAGTATTTAACTCTATTTAGTACTTTATTTTTGGTAACGCCAGACGATTTTATTCGCTCCTGGATAGCCGCCGTACCCATTGTGTTAATTATTGAGTTCTCAGTTATTTGCATTTTTGCTTTAATCTTTGCCAGTTAACTAGATAAGACTGGTCACCACTAGCTTGTGTCTGTATTCTTTATTAGTGTTATTAGCATTCGTTTGCGAAGCAGTCAGTACTCAGTTTCGGTTTGCTTAGTAAATTAGCGCCATGGCTACTACTGTATTTTTACAGGAAGCCAAAGAAATGGGTCTTTCGGACCCAGCCGAAATTAAAGAGTATATACTCTCACGGCATAATCAGGAGCAGCAGCGCGAGAATGATGCCCGTGAAGAGCATAAGATTCAGCGCGAATACGAGCGAGAACAGCATAAGGAACGCGAAAAGGAGCGCGAATACGAGCGAGAACAGTGCGAACACGAGCAAAAACAGCGTGAACTCAACTTAGAACACGAGCGAGAACAGCGTGAGGAACGAGAGAGAGAACGAGAACACGAACGTGCCGAGCGAGAAGCACGCGAAAAACATGAACTTGAAGTGCTGAAGCTCAAGCGAGATTCCTTGGCTTCAGACACATCTGGTGCAGTTGGTCAGAGCTCCACGAGTGTTCTCCCTGCACATGTCCTGGCGACCCCACGGATCAAGCTTCCTTCATACAAGGAAAGCGAGCGAATCGAGCCGTACATAGCTCGTTTTGAGGACATGGCAGACATGTATCAACTGGATGAGGCAGCTAAGCGGATCCAATTTCTTAGTTTATTTGAGGGCCCTGCTCTCGATATTCTCCACAAAATTCGTGGAGACAATCTCACATATGAGATGATGAAAGCTGCACTCATTAAGGCGTATGGTCTCACAGTAGACGACGCCAAAGTTCAGTTCATGCGAGCTCGTCTCCAAGACAAGGAGAGAGCTGTTCAGTTCCTCGATCGTCTCACTGCTTACTTAAATGAGTGGATGGAGAAAGATGAAACTCCTTCCATGCGTGAGGGGATAATTGACCTTATGCTGCGTACACAGCTAGAGAGGTCGTGGCCTGCTGAGCTCATAGTACAGCTTAAGATCTGCCAGGTGAAAGATGCCAGCCAAATGGCAGAAAAGGCTGACGCATTCTTTACTGCATATGGGTATCAAACTCGTAAGCAAAACACCTGGAACAGAAAACCTG
This sequence comes from Coenobita brevimanus, assembly GCF_032717465.1. Taxonomy (NCBI): domain Eukaryota; kingdom Metazoa; phylum Arthropoda; class Malacostraca; order Decapoda; family Coenobitidae; genus Coenobita; species Coenobita brevimanus. Next base: position 10,659,296 of record NC_137055.1, on the reverse strand, counting down.
ATAAATCTGGGAAATCGTCTCAGACTGAATCCCAGCACCAAGGCCGTTCTCAGAGTAATGGCCAAGGTCCAAGCAAACCGCAGAAGGACCAGGGGCAAAATACACAGCAGCCTGCTTGGAAGCGGTACAACAAGCACCCCAACCAGCAGCAGTTCCCCAAGCAGCAGCAACAATACAAGGACAAGCCACGTAACTCTCAGTCAGGTCAATTAGTGTATCGGAGGCAGGAGGCAAATGCAGCCTTCATTCCACAAGTACCCGGTGGTGCCATCTCTACCAGTACAGGTACTTCCCAACAGTTCACAAGTCCCCCTCCGACCATGAACTCTCCTCAGACACATAATTCTCAAGGCACAATGTTTGCCGCATCAATTCAGCAGCCTCATGAGTGGCTAGCTGCTTCCTCCACAGGCCGTCCCACAGGTGACAGTACCTTTCTTGTTCAGCCAGGGTTTGTGGGAGGCATTCCTGTGAAGGTCCTGAGAGATAATGGTTCCTCAGGTTGCTCTGTCAAGCAGAGTCTAGTTCTGCCTGAGCAGTATACAGGTCGACAGATCCATGCAAACCTTATTGATGGATCAGTGAGATTGTTCCCTGAGGCATGTATCCAGGTGGCATCTCCATTTTATACTGGTACGACACTTGCAGTTGTCATGCCAGAACCTTTATTTGACCTCATCATTGGCAATATTCATGGAGTCAAGGATAGTTGCTCCGATGATGACGCTACTCAGACTTCGGCTGCTGCGGTAACACGAGCCATGGCTGAGGCTCCAGACTGTGTCACCCCAGTGATCATTGAATCGCCGCAAGATCTGATGTGTAGTCAACTTGTTGTGCAAGAACAACATTCTGACCCGACACTTGCTGCCGTGCGGAACAAACAAAAGGGTCGAGTGATTAAGTATTCACGGGAAGGTCGAGCCAAGTTCCTTCGCAAACAAGGACGGCTCTACCGTGAGTCACGAACACCCGAGGGCGAGGTTCGACTGCAGTTTGTCGTTCCCCCCAAGTACCGCCTAGCAGTGTTACAATGGGGTCATTGTTCAGCCTCAGGAGGTCACATGGGCAAAAGGAAGACCCAGGGCCGTATCCGAGCTGACTTTTTCTGGCCAGGGATGGGACGAGACATAGATAGTTTTGTCCGTTCCTGTAGTGTGTGTAAAAGTAACGCCACTAATCAGGGACATATCCTTCCTGTGCCGTTCATAACCACACCCGTAATCTCTGAGACAGTTGAGAGACAGGGTAGTGGTGAAGTGGGTGCAGACCTGACGTCTCGCTCATTGGCCCCACAGGACACAGTATGTCCAGGGCCTGTACATACATATTATGTACCATAAGTTAAGGGGGAAGTTTGAGAGAGAGAACTCCGCAGAGGCGACTCGAGGCTATGGAAGACCCGAGTTTGCACAAGGATTCTCAGCTCCCCGATACTAATATAAGTACTGTAGGTTAAGGGGGAAGTTCGAGAGAGAACTCCGCAGAGGCAACTCGAGGCTATGGAAGACCCGAGTTTGCACAAGGATTCTCAGCTCCCTGATATTAATATAAGTACTGTAGGTTAAGGCACTGGTTGAGGACCCATGTGCAGTTCGAGGCTATGGAAGACCCGAGTTTGCACAGGGATTCTCAACTTGTCGACACTAATCGTGTGCTATAATTAATGGCGACCTCGAATGTACGTCGTAGCACTGACTGCTAGGCAGAGAGAGTAATTTTAACATAATAAAATTTTGTCTCATTGACACTTTTGATGCTCCACCTCAATTGGTTTTGCAGGTACAGCAATGGGTGTAGCAGTTTTGCTGTGCGGGCCAGCTGATCGTCTGCTGCACGCTGCCGCCTCTTCTCTGCCTTCGTCGTCGCCATGTTATTATTTACTATGTCATTTTACACGTAGGTACAGTTACACTACAACTGTCACACCTACACTGTGTATTACATACACCACGCTACACAACAATTAGTTGTCAGTGTAAATGTAGCGAACTTTCACTCAGTTTGACCTGAGTACAGGATTTTCACCGTCGTCACGGAGTTTTTCCCTCAAGCTTGCTTCTATTAACGTAAATACGAGGTTTTTTCGCTCACTGGCGACTGCGACTTTCTCCTGTAGCAGGATAGCACACACACCACAGTGTGAATCTTGTGTGAATGAGTTAGGATGTGTACATATATATATATATATATATATATATATATATATATATATATATATATATATATATATCCACAAATTTTTTCCCATAAGGAAAAAATTTAATTTTGTAGGGGCGTAATGTCACGAATCAAATTCGCGACATTTCCCTTTTGTGAGAAGCCACGAACTATTAGTGGAAAACTCACTGTTTATCGTTCAGTTAACCGCTCATTCGGACGGAAGCTTTGTCAAATCAATTTTTCATTGTCATACGTGATCGTCTCTGTGTGAGACATTAGCGCTTCCGCTGAGGGATTTGTTTTGGGCGCGTTTCGCTCACTCGACCATTGAAAAATGTGGCCTACTGCTCCCCCTTTTTTCCCACGACTTACTCAGTCGAGTGTTTGTTGTGACGGAGAAAGGTCCTGTGCTCCAGAAGTGTGAGAGGTCAGCTAGCACCCAAGCTCCACTAGTACAGTTGCCCAGTCCTCCCACCCCCTGGGTGATACACAGCATTCATCGACCAGTATTTCCTTTTTGTATTATCCTAGTTTTAAGAGCTTAGTTAAGGTGTTTTTCCTAGGCATAAGGATTTAGCTTTTGTGTGAGTGAGTGAGTGCGATCTCATTAATTTGATTTGAAATGTAACGTTAAATTTATTTTTGTAATCAATAAATTTAACAGTTCTTTTTCTTGAGCTTAATGTAATGTAAACTCTTGTTTCATTTCTCCAATTAAGCTTATTTCCCATATAGCTCCTAGCTTGCATAAACGTTTGCCTTCATAACTGGTACTCAGGCCAGTTTTGTGTATTAAGCTTAAAATCCGTTGTGCCACCTAGGAGTTAAGCATCAGCAAGAACCTGATATTATTATTAGTATTAGTATTATTTATTGTCAGGGGTGAAGTAACTTTCTCCAGAGGCTAACAGTACTAATTCAGCATTTGTGAGTAATTAGTCTCTGCTGTGTACTGTTGAGAAAGTTTATAAATTCTCGTTCTTAGAGAATCGTTGCTTGATTTAGCAAGACACTCATTGTCCCTGTTCTTTAATATTATTGAATAATATTATCAATTAAATAATATTTAAGCATTTATTATAAAAACCCCGTGATATTATAAAAACCCCGTGACATAAATTATTTACTATGTTGAATGGTAACCATATAACCAAATGTATGATTGGTGTTGTAGTAGGTTCAGGCACTCTTAGCAGATGTAACTCATTTAGGTTAATATTTGAAAGGCAGCTGGAGTTTATTGCTTACATGAGGCTACCACTCAAAGGACCAACCAACTGATCACCGTTGCCTCAGATGTCTGGATGAAGCAGCATAACCCCAGCACAAACTCTTCTGAGAGGGTAATATAGGACTGAATGATAGAAAAATAGAGATAGACACACATACATATAAATAGATGAATATATAAATAGACGATATTGTTATCCAGCCTCTCTAAGTCCTTCCTCTCTACGTTTCTTCATAACACAAGTCACTTTTCAGTAATAGCCATCAGTGCCACTTAGTTTTTCTACATCAATATCCCTTTTTAGTGTGGAAGTGTGATGGGCGGCCCTCTCGGGATAGGAAACATGTCTCGTTCGTCTGCAGAATTAATTCAGGTTTCATTAAGATGCAGCATTCAAAACTGCATTTCACAGATTTGGCGGGATACATAGTAGATACATATCCGGAATACCTGAGGGGGTGCCAGGTGAAGCGCTACCTTGTTATTACCTCCTCCAAGGAGGTTATGTTTTTGCCGGCGTTGGTTTATCTGTTTGTTTGTCTGTCTGTCTGGTAGCAACTTTACTCAAAAAGTTATGAACCGATTCTGATGAAATTTTATGGAAGGGCGGGTCATGGGCAAATGAAGAACTGATTAACCCGCCCCGTCCCGGCAACTTTTCGACCACTGGTACCCCCCAATCCCGGGCAATTTTCGACCTTTTTTTTTTTTTGCTTAAACTTTCGCTTTTGGTCAGAAACAATGGCCGGTGGCAAAGAAAGTGGTCCCTGGTGTCCCTAATTAGCTTAACCAGGTATGCGTTCGTCCCACCTGGTCCCGTGTTCTCCCTATGCGGTGTGAGCATCAAACGTTTTCTATGGTATTATAAGTTTGGGAAACCAATGAAAGTAAGTAGAAATGAATTTATTACAAACATAAAAACATGTGATAAAAGAGTATATTGGATTTTATACAAAAATAGAGCAGAAATAACCATTGTACCATCGTGAGAAACGAGCAAAATCGGCCAACTTGGTTCCGATGAATCGCTAACATTCTAAAATCATGATACATATAATTTTTTTTACTTACATAATACTTCTACAATAACATTATACCATTTTACAATATATTGAACTGTTTTTACGTATTCACAGGCCTTTTGATAACATTTAGCGTAATGCTAGCGCTAAATTACGTAGTGAGTGAACTCGCTGTGACTGATGTTTCAACTCGTATTGTGCTTTTTCTACTAACATGATACCTTTCTAATATTATTATACACTTTTCAACTTTATATAACTGTTTTGAGATTATTTCAGGCCTTACGTAAATATATAGCGTAATATTAGCGCATAGTAACACACACGGTGAAGTCGCTATGACAACTAATTCAACTTACAACCTATTTTTTTACTTATATAATTATTCTACACTAACATTGCACATGTGAACACTTGATATAATTGATATTACATCATTTCTGAACGTACGATGGAACTTAGCGTCATATTTGCGCGTACTTACACAGGGAGTGTTATCGCGATATCATTTGTTTCATCTTACACAAGTAATCAACTTATAAAATACCTTACTACTAACATTACAACATCATCCACTGTATATAATTCCTATCACATACTTACTGACCAGAATGTGGGTGTACTCGTGACATCAATTATGACAACTTACAGTAATGTTCAACTTATACGTTTTATTCATGCTAGCATTACACCCGTTTCCACTTTATTTCCTTGCTATCACATATTTACTGACCAGATTTACACAGTGGGTGTAGTTTTGATAACAATTCTTTCCACTTACACTAATTCTCATCTTATACATTACTTTTCTGAAAAAATAACACCCGTTTCAACTTTATATTTGACTTAGCACCTACTGACTGGCCTTACCATTATCATGAGCGTCATTTCGCCTTCCCACACAGTTTCAGAAGTGTACGAGATTATGATATTCCTTGAAACAAGGCTGAAGGCACAACGCAACATTGCACTCGACACACTCGTATCTTGTGTCTTTTCTCTGCGTTGATGGTCTGACTGTCGAGTGCTTACATACATGGCAGCGACGCTGGGGTTTACGACGGTTTGGTTCGGAAGGGATTGCGCTGGGGTAGTGGCGGGCTGCAAGACGTAGGGAGTCTGAGCAGCACGGGGGCGCGGGGGCGGTGTGGGGGTCTTTCCTGGGCATGCTTGGCGATTATTTCACGTGCCAGCTCCCTCACAAACCCCTCAAAGGTCTCGGATACTCCGGTGGTCATTGCGTGCAGGTAGTGGGCGTTCAGGACCGTGATGTCGAGCAAGTGGAAAAAGAGTTTCTTGTACCACTTCATCGTTGTCCTGGCACAGTCAACACTTGAAATCATCGAGTCTGACTGATCAACTTGCCTCATGTTCAGATTATAGGCAAGTACAGACTGGTTTCCATACGTTGCGCCTCCTCTCGCTACGGTGATCCACGGAGTCTGTGCGGTGCATCAGGGGGCTGTGAACAGTTGATAGGAGGCAAACTTCCCTGTTGTGGTTCCACAGGGTGGCAAGGATATTATTGGCCTGGAAGAAAACCACCTCGTTCTTGTCAAGTTTCCTCCCTATCTTGACCATATGGCGACGGTTTCTCTTGACTGTACCACAGACTCCGGTGTCGTGTTGGTGGAGGAACCTAGCGAGAAGAGGGCTAGTGTACCAGTTGTCCAGGTACAAAACATGACCACGATGAAGGTACTCTTCTATCATTGTCTTCACCACGGCCCCAGAGAGTCCTATACTCCGATCTTCTATTATATCTGTCTGTGCGCCCGTGTACAAGACTATGTCTTGCACATAACCGGTCTTACAGTCACACATAACAAAGATCTTGAACCCGAAACGGTGTCTCTTGCTGGGTATATACTGCCTAAAGGAAATATTGCCTCTCCACAACACAAGACTCTCGTCTATGACGAGGTCTCTGTAGGGATAAAATGAGGAGCGGAACATTTCCCGTAAATGATCAAATACCAGCCTAATTCTCCTCATTTTATCGGTGTTATTTGCATTGGCTGGATCATCTGCATCAAAAAAGTGGAGGCGGCCGAGAATAAACTGAAATCTATTACGACCCATCACCTTTCCAAAGAAAGGTGTTAGGATGATTGGGTCCGTTGTCCAATAGGCAGGAATCTGATTTTTCTTCACCACACCCATCAAGATTACCAGGGCCAAAAATAGGAACATCTCTGATATAGTCAAGGGAAAGTCATACTGTTCTGCATGCTTGCTAGTGGTTCCTAGGCGTTCACTTTCAAGGCGCTGGGATTGTGAAAATATATTCGTCTCTTCTACTATGCGCCCAACAAACGCCTCATCAAAAAACAAATTGAAAAAATCTAAACGTGACGACCCAGCATTTACACCTGGAGCCGTGCAACCTGACCGCCACTCCTCAGTGAACTGGTGAATGATGGGAGTAAAATTACTCCCATCCTCCCAGTTCCACGTGACACCACCGTCTCCAGCCACGTCACCATCGTCCCCTTCGTCAGGGTGGGGAGGTGAGGGTGGTGGGGGAGGTTGGGGGTGGTGGAGAGCGGCGCCTCTCATCACTCGCACTTCTCTTCCCTCTCCCTTTTCCTTTACCCTTTCCCTTCCTTTCTTTCCTTTCCCCACATCCTGGGGCTGTGGGGAGGAAGTTTGGGCATATTCAGGGGCGAAAGAAGTGCTGGGGAGTGACTCAACCTCCTCTCCCCTAGGCCTACGAGCACCACGTGCTCGTGCTGCCTCCCTCCCACCAATGGCCCCTTCACCCCGCACTACCCCCACACCACTCTCACTTTTACCCGCGCCGCCGCCACAACACTTTCCCTTTCTCCCAGCAATCCCACCACACCACTTGCTACTTCCCCAGACAAAGTACTTGAACCATACCTTAGGTGTCGTCTCGCCCCACCTTCTGATCCACGTGGTGATATTTTTTCCTTTCCCAACCACTCGGCGATATCACGTCCTAGCCCTCCGTCATCCTCATCGTCCTCATCCTCGTCCTGATCAGAATCGTGATGGAGAGATAGCTGTGCACGTGGTTGGGGAGCAGCCTGGCCTTCCCTTGCCTTACGGTATGTCACATACCGCGATTTTCGGGGCGAAGGGACCTCCTCATCACTGCTACTTATTTCTTCCTCTGGCTGGACGTAATCGCGATCCACCACATCATCATCGAGTGGAGAATCACTGTCTCCAGTGAAGGCTTCCAGGACGGATGCAATTTGCTCATCTGAGAGACCTTTCCGCGCCATGTCTGACCTGGGTCACTGCTGGCAGGTGAGTGACCGAGACAAGGGCGAGCGCGGGTCACGCGGGGTCTAGGACACTGCCCGCCTGGCGGCAGGTAGGGGAGGCTTGGGTACCCGGGCGAAACGAAAATCTCCCGCGAATTTTGAAATTTGTGGAAATTATGAACCTTGCAATTGCAGGACGTTGAAGTACGTCCTCGGGACTGGCTGTGACAAAACGTGAGGACGTGGAAGTACGTCCTCGGGACGGCGCGGGTTAAATTTGAAGGGATCCACATCCGGATTTGGAGTATCCCGCACAATATATCCAAAAGTTCTCAATGAATTTCGACGAAATTTTGTAAAAAGGTGGGTCATGGACCAGGAAGGAATTGATTACATTTTGGGGTGGATCCGGATCCGGATCCTTTTTAACGGCAATGGCATTGGCGGAGGTATGCGCTGTCTGAGTGCTTTCTAGTTAATACTGTGATCCAAGGTCCAGTTCTCACTGAACCTTGACTGTGATCACAACCCCCGCCATCCGGGGTATGTCATATTTTATGTAAATCTTGCTCTTACCAGACGATTTTACTCAGCTTAGGAGAGCACCTGGGAACTGAAATGGTGAGGAAATCTATGTATGACTCCTTTCAGTTCCAAAAGTCTCCCCTGAGCTAATTAGAATAAAAATCTAGATATAGAAAGAAAATACAATGCGTCATCGGACTGAAAGGATTAATCACTGGAAGAGGGGGGAGGGGAGGAATATTTATGCTTTTTGACAACAGGAAATAATGGTGCCACAGCTCCTTGTACAGTCGATCAAAAAAACTATCGGTGTAATATGGCGTGGAAGAATTTAACACCACGGACCAATACTACTGAGAACAGTCCGATAATCTTACCCCTCTTTGGAAGCCTGCTTGGATTGGGATGTCACAAATAGCTTGGTTGTTTCATTGTACAGAATGAACATGCATATAATAACAGAGTTATAAAAACAGAGTTATAATAACAGAGTTATCTGAACATGCATATAATAACAGAGTTATTATATGCATGTTCAGATAACATATTCATATTTTTCGGAGCTCTCAAGCAATATTGATTATTTTGAATTCCATCACCCCCCTCCCCACTACCTATCTTTCTGTTTCATCGATTATAGATCCTTATCCTCAGCGAAAACACAGCTTCTTTTGGCTGGCTAATCTTCCTAAGCTCAGAATGACTTGGTGTGTAACTCTATCTATTGATTCTGTTTAATACGATGCGGCAGGATTACCATGACTGGCATGCATGCCTTAAAGTGTTAAGAGCACCCAGTGGAATAGTAGGTAAACTTCTGTCCCTGGCTGCACCACTGATGACACTAAGCAAAAAGAAGATGAGAAGGATTGAAGTGGATGAAGTGGAAACTTTAACATGCAACAGATTACACATAAGTATTTGCAGACAGATTCAAAATGGATTGGGTGTGCTGATGAACGGTGGAGTGAAATGAGTACCCTTGAAAATATAAATTTAATGGTGCATGCATGTCATGTTTGAGTTTAACATGACTGGTATATATACACTGATGACAATCATGGAAGATAAGAATAGTATATATATGTAAGGCCAGAAACAGGAGAAGGGCGTGATTCAAGGCAGCCTTACTACAAATTTGAATTCATACTGGCTCAGTATCAGATGACTCAAATTTATTAGTAAATTCTATTTTTACTTAAATGATTGTATGATCACATTTGAGTAAGCTATTTAGTGCACAGATCATAGGAATAACATTGTTTTATTGTAAACGATCACTGTTCTGCCGAAAATAAGGGTGGTGCGTCCCCGGCCCCCTCCACCAAATCCGTGCTTGAAGAATCGATAGAGAAGAATATTGTTGTGAGTGATCAGAATTGAAATATTGGTACAGGTCTTCTGAAATGAGATGGTTCGTTTTTAAGTGTCAGGCGAAAACGATAATGGAAGACAAGGGTAATGGAGGTCTACTGAAGGATGCCAGATGGAAAGTGGTGCATTAGTAATGTAATATTTCATATAAAACAAGTACACGTATTTTCATCGTATAGAAAGATTACAGTGGAAAAAGACGAGGTAGCTTAACTGCATGTGTGGCTGAAGAGGGAAGAATGTTTGGTTGTTCCTGAAACAGAAGTTGATATGGGAAGATGTGACGAATTATCTCGTCAACTGTCTGTATTATGCAAGGGAAAACTGTGAGGAACCTGGACGAAGAAGGATGAGTGAAGTAATCAGTGAAAGTGCAAAACGAACAACTGAAAAAAAAAAAAAAGAGGGGGGGGGGTCAGATGAATATTAACAAAAGACAGAAGCAAGTTAACCATCACAAAGTTTAAACAACCCAAGTACTTTACTTCACTTAACGCCAGACATTATTTTAGCAGAGTCAGGCATATGAACCCGAAATGATGCTCTCTACATTAACCCTCTTATGGCTGGAACATCGCTAGTATTCTGTTCCAGCTAATCCTAGAAGATTTTTTTTTTTTTCAGCTGAATGAAACATAGCCTGATAATTAAAAGTATCACCATTAGCCCTCTAATGCTTTGAATAGTTTTAGTATGTTATTACCCGCAATGCTAGACGGTTTTATTGAGCCGAGAGTGAGTCATAATAACTGAAGAATCAATGAACTAGGATCAGAGATACACAGACGTTGTAGGAGCATACACAGAGTGTCTAGTTAAGAGTGTTAACAACATTGGTGGTGCTGCATTGGTTTCAGATTGTATGGGAAGAAAAACATGGTGATCTTGTGATGCAGGACGGGCAGTAGAAGAGACGAAAGTGGATCGGGAGAATACATGAATGGAAGGTGGATGAAATGGAATGTGCTGATAACGAGTATGTAAACAAATTAGTAAAAAAAAAAAAGAATAGGATTAATCTGAAATAAAATGAATTCAAGTTTCTCGGATAGCAGGAAACTTTTTGTTGAATGTTGCAACGCTGTCGGAAAAAGTTGGAATATCTGCAAGTGATCAAAATGGAAAAATGCTGACAAATGGAAGGTAAATATGGCTCAGATGTAAAAATATATTGTATATCAAATTGACGGATGGGAACGAGGCCAAAGCGGTTGTAATATGAATAGGATTGGTGGTATCCAGGAAAGAATTTGTGACCAGAAAATGTGAGCGACAGACGTGAACAAAGTTACGAAAAGGTTCAAGAATTGGAAGGCATCGGAAGGCGATAACTTACGTGGGAGAATTGAATTAGATTATTAAATAATAACTTGACTCCTGTACGCGATGATATATATACAGTATATATATATATATATATATATATATATATATATATATATATATATATATATATATATATATATATATATATATATATATATATATATATATATATATATATATATATATATATCATCCAATCTTACATTGCACCATGAGGAGGGAAGGAGCCCGGGGCTAGGCAGTTGGTCCCGACATTTAAGATGAAAGTGACCAGCCTCACTCATCCCTGAGTGGCATTACATGAGCGATCAACCCCAACCACTCCTTGGATATAAACCTTCACCGGCTCAATCCGATTGGAGCGCAATAATTACCCACTAAACTACCAGCTGCCAAAAATTGGTTATATCGTTACCACACAGCGTAGTAAATGGTTTCCTGGTGTACAGGAAATCATTTGGTTTGTCACTCAGTGTCGAATCACCCACAGGCAGAAGGAAGAGGAAAGAACTAAGGAAAGAAAGACAGAAGAGGGAGTGTAAAGTCACCCGTAGGCAGAAGGATAAGGAACGAATGAAGGAAAGAAAGACAGAAGAGGACGGAAGGAAAGAAGAATGGAGGAGAGGAAAGGACAGACACCGGACAGCAGTACTACATCGAGTGAATGGATAGTGAGCGTCCCCACCTACCACTATAATATATATATATATATATATATATATATATATATATATATATATATATATATATATATATATATATATATATATCCATCCATCATCCAATCCTACGTTGCCCCATGAGGAGAGTGAGAGCCCGGGGCTAGGCAAGTTGGTCCTGACATTTAAGATAAGACTGACCAGCCTAACTCATTCCTGAGTGGCATTATGTGAGCAATAACCCCAACCATCCCTTGGATATAAACCTTCACCGGCTAAATCCGATTGGAGTACTGCAATTACCCACTAAACCACAAGGAGCCATAATTTGGTTATATGGTTACCACCCAGCGTAGTAAATGGTTTCCTGGTTAACAGAAAAAAAAACCTGGTGAACAAGAAACCATTTGGCTTGTCACTCAGTGTAGAGTCACCCACAGGCAGAAGGACCAGGAAAGAATGAAGGAAAGAAAGACAAAAGAGGGAGTGTAAAGTCACCTGTAGGCAGAAGGACGAGGGAAGCATGAAGTAAAGAAAGACAGAAGAGGAAGGAAGGAAAAGAGGGAGGAGAGAAAAGGGCAGACACCTGAGAGCAGCACTACATCGAGTGAGTGGATGGTGAGCGCCTGCACCTACCACTAATATATATATATATATATATATATATATATATATATATATATATATATATATATATATATATATATATATATATATATATATATATATATATATATATATATGGATATTTGATAATGAATGATGAGGGATAGACTATTTTCATCTGTCTATCTGGTCATAGCCCCATACCTTAATCTCAGATGGACTGGTACAAATGAATCACCACCATGACACGCTGTCCTCAGCCATTAAACTTCCATGTCTCCAACTCACTCCCCCTCTCTCATATAACTCTACATCCTGATCTTCTTACCCTCCTCCTTCACCACCCCCACTACCTACTTCACATGCATTCTCCTAGTCAGTCCTTCATATTCCATTCTCTGCATATTATCAAACCATCTCAAGGAATCTCTAATGCTTTCCAGCATGCTCACAACAACATCACAACCCTCCTTCATTTCCACATTGGTATGTATGTCTCTCTACGTAGCAACACGAGCTCCCCTCAAATTACTGATTTCCATTGCTCTCACTCGTGACCTTCGTCCTTCCAAGATGGTCTTTCCAACATGACAATAAAAATAGTCATATAACGACTTTTTTTTTACTTCTTTACTCACTTCCTTGTTCTCCATATATCAGTGACTTCAAATGAGTCATAAGCCAATGATGTACAGTTTTTAATTCGTTAAAGGAATACCTATGAGACGTATTTAGATGAGACGAAATCAATGGCTGCTAAGATAGAATGTAACACACAGTGACACAGTGCGATGAAATGACGAAAGGAAGTAGACTGAAACTGGTGGGTGAGTTCATATTTTTAGTTACATTAAAGGAAAAGGAGAGATAAAAGTGTACATCAAGTCAAAATACAGTTAAACGACGAAGAGAAGCACTGTTTTTATGAAGGTCATGATACTAGGTTGGAAATGGACTGCATGTAGGTGTACTGGATCCCATATTATTAGTTGGGTGTTAGACTTTTGTACCCAGTTCTGATCAGTGTGTGTGTGTGTGTGTGTGTGTGTGTGTGTGTGTGTGTGCATTATCAGTAGAGCTATCTTGCCAAAGTTGCCAGATTATTGGCAACCATCTTAGCCAACTCAATATACCAACTTTAACCTGGCCTAAAACTGACACCTCCATCTCCTGACTGCTGACTGGTAAGTAGAAATTTCATTTTTTTTTTTTTTTTCATGCAAGAATGAAGGAACCAAAGGCCAGGAGCCCGCAAACCGTTCCTTCAACGATAAAACAAAAACAATACAAAAGAGAGCCAAATTCAAGATCCGTTCATTTCGAGATGCCTGGACACACTTCGTTTGAAAGACTGGAGATCATAGGAAGTAGGAAATACAGACAGAGGGAGACAGTTACAGAACTGACCTGTTGCATAAATGAAGGACTGGGAGTAACGGTTAACTCTTGCATTAGAGACCTGGACAGAAGAGGGATGAGAATTTGTTACTAGACGGGTGTTACGCACCCGACGTAGAGGTGAAGGGATGCAAGCAGACAGTTCAGAGGAGCAGTGACCATAGAAGTGGCGAGAGAAAAGCGATAAAGAGGCAGTAGTGCAGCGAAGAGACAGAGGTTGGAGGGAACCAGTAAGAGGAGGAGAGTAGATGAGACGAATTGCCTTTGACTCCACATTATTGAGAAGAGCTGTATGTGGGGAGCCTCCCCACACATGAGAGTTGTACTCTAAACAGAGGCGAATAAAACCCGTGTATAAAGTTAACAACTGTGCGAGGGTAAAGAAGGTACGGAGTCGGCTTAGCACACCCAATCTCCTGGAAGCAGATTTTAAAAGAGATGCAACATGATTTTTCCAAGATAAGTCCCAAGTGAATGAAACCCCAAGCATGTTCAAGGATGATGCAAGATTGAGCCGGATATTATTAAACTTTAGAGGGTACTCCTGTGGAAGACTGTCGGGTTGGTAGTGTAAAAACTGAGTTTTTGATGCATTAAAAATAACAAGATAATTTTTACCCCAGTCAGAGAAACGAGCCAAGTCAGACATTAGGTGTGCCATAGCCTCATCCCTTGTTTGTTAAAGTAACTGCTGAGATGGACGTTGCGGGAAACAAATGAAAAGGTGAAGGATGGAATCATCAGCGTACGAGTGAATAGGGTTAGATGTACAGCTTAGAAGGTCATTGATGAGTAAAAGGAAGAGAGTTGGTGATAGGACAGAGCCCTGAGGAACACCACTGTTGATAGATCTAGAAGAACGACTGCCGTCTACAACGGCGGCTATAGAACGACCAGAAAGGAAACTATTGATGATGGCACAGATAGAAGGATAGAAACCGTAAGAGGGCAGTTTAGAAATTAAAGATTTATGCCAGACTCGATCGACAGCCTTCGAGAAGTCAAGTGCAATGGCAAAGCTTTCGCCACAGTCCCGATAGGAAGATGACCAGGAGTCTGAAAGGTAGGTGAGAAGATCGCCGGTAGAGCATCGCTGCCAGAACCTATACTGACGATCAGAAAGAAGGTTGTGATGGGAAAGACGCTTTAAAAATTTTCTGTTAAGAATTGACTAGAAAACTTTTGAAACACAAGATGTTAAAGCAACTGGACGATAGTTAGAGGGTTGGGAATGGTCACCCTTCTTTGGGACTGGCTGAATGAGAGCAAACTTCCAGCAAGAAGGAAAGGTACAAGTTGATAGACAAAGGCGAAAGAGTTTACTCAGGCAGGGTGTAAGCACAGAAACACAGTTCTTCAGGACACCTGGAGGGACTCCATCAGGCCTATATATCTTTTAGTATTAAGGCCAGTGATAACAGAAAATACATCTGCTGAAGAAATTTTAATGTCAGCCATGAGGAAGTCTGAGGGGGGAAGTGATGGAGGAACAGCACCGAAATTGTCTAAGATGGAATTTGAGGAGAAAGTCTGAGCGAAGAGGACTGCTTTATCAGTAGAAGAAATAGCTACGGAATCATCAGAGTAGAAAAGGGGAGGGAAGGATGATGAGGTCATGTTGTTAGAATGATTTTTGGCAAGGTGCCAGAAGGAGCGGGAAGAATTCGAGTTGGAGAGTTGAGAGCACTTAGTATGGATGAAATTATTTTTAGCAGTGCAAAGAACAGACTTTGCACAATTCCAGGCAGAAACATAATTAAGATGTGATTCAGGGGTGGGTTGGCTCTGGTACCTTTTATAGGCTCTCTCCTTGTTGCGGACGGCATTAGAACAAGCACGATTAAACCAAGGCTTTTTTGCATTAGTCAAAGGATATGAGAAGGGAATGTATGCTTCTATGCTCGTGAGAATAACCTCTGTAATGCGCAAGGCACACTCAGATGGCTCCCGGCCATGAAAGCAATAATCATTCCAGGGAAAATCAAAGATGTACTGTCTGAGGGCCTCCCAATCTGCAGCTCCAAAGTGCCACAGACGACATTTCTTTGGAGGGTCCACAGGCCGTACCGGAGCGATAGGACAGATTAAGGTAATAAGGTTGTGATCGGAGGAGCCCAATGGAGAGGAAAGTTATCAGTGTAAGCAGAAGGATTAGCTGTAAGGAAGAGGTCAAGTATGTTGGAGCTCTCTCCAAGGCGGCCTGGGATATGGATAGGGTGCTGTACAAGCTGCTCTAGGTCATCAAGGATAGAAAATATGTAGGCTTGTTCACCTGGTGGATCAGTGAAAGGAGAGGAGAGCCAAAGGTGGTGGTGAACATTGAAATCTCCTAGAATGGATATTTCAAAGAAAGGAGAAATGGATAGAGTGTGTTCTTATGGAATATGAAACTAGTCATGAAGAAGTGATGGAAAGCTGCAGCACAGTACTTTTCTCCTAGTGAGTTACCAGAAATAAGCTACAGAAATCGAAAACCGCGGTTGAGTTAGTGTTAAAGGGCTATAGTTAGAACTGAGCTGAATTCTCAAGATTGGGGCCGAACATTAAAATAAGTGTTTGGTTCAAGGACAGAAAAGCAGCACAGTGCGGTTAATCTTTTTAGTAAACATTAATAAAGCAAATACTAATAACACCCACAAATCTAAATTAATCTAAGCTAGCTGAGCCAAAGCTAACTTAACCTTGCCCAACCTAGCCTATCTTAACCTTATTGATCATTAAAAACATCTTGATGTTAAGTGAAGTTAGATTGGAACCAGGTTTAAGACTGTTAAATAAGCCTGGATAAAATTAAGTTACGTTCGGCAAATGAGGAAGTAAAGGAGCGTTGTGGTTTGGATGTAGATGTGATTGAAAATGTTAATGGAAATATTATGATATAGTTTGCTCATGTGGAGACGATGAGGAATGAGATACTGACTAGAAGAGTGCATACTTGTGAGATGGAGGGGCAGTGAATGAGGGGGAGACAAAGGATGAAATGGAGGGATGAAATGGAGACACGTATGAGCGGGTGTGAGTTGAAGGGAAGGGAGCCAAATGCAGACAACAGGAGGAAGTAGAGGCGATTCATTTGTAGCCAACCCTGACGAGATTAAGGTATCTGGGAATAGATAGATAGACAGGCGGTTTTATTATGAGTTTTTTCTTGCTGGGTGTCTTATAAACGCGACCAAAACGCGATAAATTCTTTTGAATAACACGTTGTGGTATTTTTTCTCTCTCTCTGAACCTAACACACACAGCACACACGGTTAACAAGTCACGTCAATGGCTATCACTCACAGAAAACTCCGCCACTTCAGTGGTCAGAGAGAGAGAGAGAGTTACCTTTGTCTCAGTTGTTGGGGGAGTGTATCGAGGCGGTGGAGGGCACAGAGGATTCCATCCATCCATCCATCCATCCGTCCATCCATTATCCAATCCTACTTTGCCCCATGAGGAGCATAGAAGTCCGGGGCAAGGCAGTTGGTCCGACATTTAAGATGAGAGTGACCAGCCTCATTCATCCCTGAGTGGCATTACATGAGCAATCAACCCCAACCATCCCTTGGATATACAGTAGGCCTAAACGTTCATCGGCTCAATCCGATTGGAGCGCAATAATTACCCACTAAACCACCAGGCGCCAAAATTTGGTTATATGGTTACCACCCAACGAAGTAAATGGATTCCAGGTGTACAGGAAACCATTTGGCTTGTCACTCAGTGTAGAGTCACGCACAGGCAGAAGGAAGAGGAAAGAATGAAGGCAAGAGAGACAGAAGAGGAAGTGTAAAGTCACCAGTAGGCAGAAGGACAAGGAAAGAATGAAGGAAAGAAAGAAGAGGATGGAAAGAAGGATGGAGGAGAGGAAAGGGCAGACACCCGACAGCAGCACTATATCGAGTGAGTGGATGGTGAGCGCCCCCACCTACCACAACAAAGGATTCCATGCGTGAAATGTGCAATGAGCTCACACCATGTTAGGCATTTTGATCCGATGACTTTTTTATCATTTTGTTATTGCTGTTTCGTACGGTGTATTCTGCAGATATTTTTAACTGGAGATATAGCCTCCGTTAACTTCCCGTCTTGTATGTTGTCTTAAACTGAGTAAAGTAATCCGGTACCAGCGAAAGTATAATGCAAACATTTGTCACTGCAGTGCAGATATTACTCGTCATTGACTCACAAGCTCAGTTCTGCATAGTCGTCTCGTGCTCATAGCACGTACCCTCAAAATAAAGAATATAAATTATACCCGATATCTGTCACAATTCGCAATAACTAGTCGTGTACCATTTGTGTAGATTAACTCCGCTACTGGAGAAATCAGTTTAGGAAAACACTTGGAAAAATTACAAACTTAAGCAATATTCCCGTTGTGGAGTCAAGAGTTCGGAGGAAAGCTTCTCAAACATGCGAGGAAAAAGTATGCTGCCTTTCGGTCTACTCTACATAAGCAACATGTTTCGCATAGCACGATATACTGAAACAGGTGCAGCAAAATGTGTATAAAGTTTAGCATCGTAAAAGGAAGCGTAGGGGTGCATAGGCGATTGGACTGCAGGTAGGCAAGGAGGAGAGAAAAAGTAAGTGGGAAACTAGGACTCAGTCCATCCCGGCACAGTTGCTGCAGGAACTTTGTAACTGGAGAAACTTCAACACAAAAGTCAAGAATGACTTTACTCTCCTCGCATACCTTTCACTAATTCATAATACAAGTATCTGCATAGCACTTAAAACTTCCCATCAATCGTTTTGCCAAGGAAACTACCGGTAAAGTGGACCTTGCTTCATCAGCTACATTAGCACAAATCTCTGTGAATATTACTGCAGATGGAAACTTTTCCAAGCACTGAATCAAGGAGTCCATCTGGAGCTGGCAGTATGAAGACATGCAAATGGCATGTGGTCGTTTTCTAACACAGTGACATTACACAAATTCTAGCTACCTATATACTGTGGTGCCAAACGCCTTAATCCCGTAATGGGAGACCACAAACATACTGCCTCTATATCTCACTGCCCCCTGCCATTTCACTGCCATCTCCCCAGCTCACACACCCCTCTTTCATGTACATGAGTACACAAAATTCATTATTATGAGCGAGTGAGCGCAGCAAGCAAAGCGATGTTTACTCTACTTTCAGCTGAGAACGACCCTGCCCGGCCCGACATGGCACGTCCCGATCATGTTGGTTCTCAGAGGCTAATAACTTTTGTGCTATGTGAGATGGAGATGAGATTCTTTCAGCAAGTAGTAGATACATTCAATAAATTTTGTTTTTAGCTATATATTTGCTCATGAGAATAAGGAAACCACTTGGAATCCCAGCTTTCCAAGGAAATGTACTGAGGGCTTCTATTGACATGCTCCACCATGACATCGAATTAAAAAATTTCTTGTAGCACTATATTGTCTTGCACGAATTCTAACAATTAAATATCGGGTCTTCCGTTCATAATTTTACATGAACGTTTTTTCTATGTTAAGGTGATGAAATTAGCGACAGTTTTACCCCCAATCTCTGGGTTTTATCAGTCGATCAATAGCCAAGCCTTTACCGATGCAGTTCGTTGACATGGCAAGTTGGAAACAGAGAATTAAACATTGCACGTGTGATAAATGCTACGGCGCCTCGCTATATGCACATCCAGAGAGAAAACGTTAGAGAGGGAAAACGTGAGAAAGTAAATCCTTTAGCTTGATAATTCTTCTGTTATTGTTTAACTACCTCACCAGAAATATTGAAAGTTTACACCAAGATGAAATTATGATGATAGGCGTATATATAGTACAAACGCTCGCTTGCTCGTCAAGTGCTCACAAAACGCACATTACTGGTAACCGTGATTGTTCAGTGTAAATACTGACGGAGTAATGAGACATTCAAACACTCGGCTGGGGAGTGACTCTGATGAGAGTCACTTTTGTTTGCTGTGATGCAGTGCTGCACGGATACTGCCGAGTCTGATAAAGGAGTGGGATAATGTGTGTGTGAAGAGGCAGTTATAGGGTAAATACAAGAAGTAAAGTGACGCTGTTTAAAGAAGTACAGAGACGAAATTTTTACTGAGAGGAAATGGCGCAGAAATGGAGAATGTGGGAGTGTTCAATTACCCAGGCAGTGTTTGAAAAGAAGTAACAGTAAGGTACTGTATACCTAATGATAGTAGCCTTACAAGGAAGCAAATGACTGGGGCGTTAACATCAGAAACAGGAAACAGAAATGTAAAAAGGGGAGTATTAAATGTAATCCATAACAGTATACTTGTACAAGTCTTTGCATTAATTTACAGAATTTGGCGTGGACGAAACTTGAATGTTAATGGTGAACAGTACAATGAGAGATAACTTGCCGAGGTAACCTCGGCAGTGTAAATACCCTTCAGTAATACTGAACAATAAAAGAAAAATAATTATGAGAAATATCAAATGAAACTGTTTTAGAGTGTTTTCCCATATTGGGAATATATGACTGCCTGGATAGTTTGAAACAGGAGACGAGTGCAATAAATAAATAAATAAATAAATAATAGAGTTTAAAAAAAAATGGTTAAAAGATTAGGTACAAGAGTATATGAAGAACAGATATGTAGAGTAGAAGGATAGGGGTATTTTCAAAGTATGGAGACCAATTCCATGAAGCCACTGCTCATTGGACAGGGCATCTGGAAGTAGAAAGCTAAGTCATAATTCAGTTAATTACCTCTGTTGCCTGTCATGTCTTCGGTTTATGGTTTATGATATAAAGCGAATGGCAAGAGAAAGTCTATCTGTCTATCTATAGCCAGACGCCATAATCCCGTAAGGGGTGGCTATTTCTCTTTGAGATGGCGGTTTTACTAGAAGGGGCACTACTCCTCCAGCCCATCTGTTGACACGTATGGGAATCGTGTGAACTGGTTAAATGGTTACGACCCAGCGTTGTAAGTAGTTCTCTGGCAACCAGGAAACCATTAGGCTTGTCACTCAGTGTAAAGGCATCTAAAATGGAAAGAAGAGGGATAAAAAGTGACAGGAAATAGGAAGAGAGGAGGGCAGACACAGAAAAAGAATGATAATGGTGAAGGAAGAAGTAGGCAGCACTACATCAAGTGAGTGGAGGATGGTCGCCACAACCTACCACTAAGGAGAAAGTTAACAGGTTAATTTCCTGGACTAAGAAAACTCTTAGATAGAGAGAGGTGATGATTATTAAAGGAAGGGAGAAAGATGGAGAACGTGGGCCGGGCGTGTGACAGGTCAGATAAGGAATGAAAGGGTCGGAACTGATTTGATTCATCTGTAATCACGTGTGAAATGAAGGTGGGGGACGGAGGCACAGAAGGAAATGAACACTGAAATGTTTTGACAAAAGGTGAGGGGAGTGGAGAGCGGTGATATTACCTGTGATTGAACGAATTCAGATACAGGTGAGAAAACCATTATGGTAGAACAAAGAGATGGAAGAGATCATTTTAACCTTTTAGTATTGTGATGTAGCTGTCATTCAACTCTAGTGTGGTAGGGGTTCATTAGGCCTATTCTAAGCTCTCCAGTTCGCAAAGTCTACCATAAACTGAATAATGCTGGCAAATACATCAACAATAATGTTTAAATGAGCCGGTACGAATCCCTGCTAGCATGTGTGGGACAGTGTTAGATCGTCACAGTGGTGGTGTGAGAGTGTAGCTGTGGTGGTGTCAGAGAATGCTGCAGTGGTGGTGTGAGAGTGTAGCTGTGGTGGTGTCAGAGAATGCTGCAGTGGTGGTGTCAGAGTGTAGCTGTCGTGGTTCCAGAGAATGCTGCAGTGGTGGTGTGAGAGTGTAGCTGTGGTGGTGTCAGAGAATGCTGCAGTGGTGGTGTGAGAGTGAAGCTGTCGTGGTTCCAGAGAATGCTGCAGTGGTGGTGTGAGAGTGTAGCTGTGGTGGTGTCAGAGAATGCTGCAGTGGTGGTGTGAGAGTGTAGCTGTGGTGGTGTCAGAGAATGCTGCAGTGGTGGTGTGAGAGTGTAGCTGTGGTGGTGTCAGAGAATGCTGCAGTGGTGGTGTGAGAGTGTAGCTGTGGTGGTGTCAGAGAATGCTGCAGTGGTGGTGTGAGAGTGAAGCTGTGGTGGTTCCAGAGAATGCTGCAGTGGTGGTGTCAGAGTGTAGCTGTGGTGGTGTCAGAGAATGCTGCAGTGGTGGTGTCAGAGAGTGTAGCAGTGGTGGTGTCAGAGAATGCTGCAGTGGTGGTGTCAGAGTGTAGCTGTGGTGGTGTCAGAGAATGCTGCAGTGGTGGTGTCAGAGTGTAGCTGTGGTGGTGTCAGAGAATGCTGCAGTGGTGGTGTCAGAGTGTAGCTGTGGTGGTGTCAAAGAATGCTGCAGTGGTGGTGTGAGAGTGTAGCTGTGGTGGTGTCAGAGAATGCTGCAGTGGTGGTGTCAGAGTGTAGCTGTGGTGGTGTCAAAGAATGATGCAGTGGTGGTGTCAGAGTGTAGCTGTGGTGGTGTCAGAGAGTGTAGCAATAATGGTGTCAGAGTGTAGTTGTAGTGGTGTCAGAGTGTTGCAGTAGTGGTGTCAGAGTGTAGTAGTCCTGGTGACAGTGCAATAATGGTGAATATGGTGGTGTCAGAGAGTGAAACAGCGTAGGTCACAGACAGAAGATAGTGGTGGATGTGATGATGCCTTCAAGTATGGTAGCAACGGGATCAAAGACAGTGACAATAGTGTTGTCAAAGAGTGAAGCAACACAAGGTATAGTGGTGTCAGTGTTGGATTTGTGGTGTTACAGAACATCACTGTGGTGGATTGGTGGATACGATGATGTCACCTAGTATAGCAGTGATGGATGTAGTGCCGCCAGAAAGTGTGATAATGGTGGGTGTGGTGGTGCCAGAGAGTAATGTTGTGATGGGTGTGGCAGTATCAGAGATCGTAACAATACGGCGTGTAATGGTGTCAGTGGTGTGAGTGGTTGTGTTATAGTGTGTAAGAACATAAGAAGAGGTAACTTCAGTAGGCCAGTTGGCCCATCCTAGCCAGCTCCCACAAGAATGACTGAATTACTGGAATAAGACAAGGATACCAAAGAAGATAGAGTATGCAGAGTGTGGTAGGGATGAATGTGGTGGTGTCAGTCAGTGTGGTATGCTCGGTGTTGTGATGTCAGTGAGTGTTGCAGTGACTTCAGTGGTTGTTTAGAGTTTGGTAGTGGTGGATATGTTGGTATCAGAGAATTATGTATGGGTGAGTGTAGTGGTGTCAGTCACTGTGATAGTGTTGGTTGTGGTGGTATCAGAGAGTGTGGTAGTAATTGTTGTAATGGTGTCAGAGACTTTGCTAATGATGGGTATGGTAGCTCACAGAGATAGGTAGTACAGTAATGGGTACGGTGGTGTCTGAATGTATGATTATGATGGATGTGACGGTGTAAGAGTGAGTCAGCTAGTTGTAGTATCGTCATCGTCGTCATCATCTTGACCTTTACTCCATCCTAAAGATCGGGTGAAGCAGGGCCCAGAAACAAGGAAGGCAGCAGTACCAAAGCGGGAAAACTGTCACCAGCACGTGCAGTGATATGAGCTACAAATCTGTACTCACATATTCAAGCTTCTGGAAGCCTGTCTTTGCACCAGAAGCGTAAACACCTGCACATATTCTTTTTGTATTTTACCTTATAGATGTGCATAACAAACTGAAATATGAATTGTTTCCAAAATATCACTTGGGTTACAGCAGAAATCCTGTACCTTGTGCCAGGATGCGTGTCCATTTTTTATTATTCACATTTTCATTATTGTTACCTTTGTACTGCCTGAGGCACCTCGGTGTGTGTTATTTTGGAGTTTGCTATAATTTGCTTCTCTTAATTCCTTCAGTTCAATGGCGTATTTACAATATTACTTTTCAGTTGCTGTCTTCAGATGATTTTATTTAGCATATTATCGACATTCAAACTGAAGATTGGATACCCTTCATTAATCTCTCTTTACTAAGGGAGCTCTACTAATGTTAATTAGTCTAAGGGTAGGAAGAAGAACATGAAACTTACCTACTCTGGCTGACGTGGTTGATTATGCCTACAAACGATCAGTTGAGAGAAACGTAGGAAATATCCTGCGCGACACTTCCGAATCATTTCCTCGGATGAACCATGATAGTTCCAAAACAAAGTAGCTCTGGGAGTTGTTGTCCGCTGCCCAAGTGTGAGATACTAGTCCAAGGTTCAATTTCTGAAGCTGGCCAATGAGCAGAGGCACTCTGGTAAATGGTGAGCACGGACATTCACCTGGGCTGTAAGTACCATCACTAACGCTCTCGGGGGATAAGGATGAGTGTAATGTGGAGGGAGCCTGGCCCGCTGCCGTACTCTATTTATCAGTCGCACTGTATATTGTTTTTATATAGTGATTTTCTTATGTTTTATGTGATTCATATGATTTTCTTATGTCAATTTATGGACTGCATATAATATTAATATACTGTGTAAGCTGATTATCAATTACTGCCCCTGTAGATGTCCAGTTAACCCCTTCATGCCCATAACGAATATCTTAACCATGCCATAATGGTGATCACAGACACCTGAGTTCTATGTACAGACGCTGCTGATGCTACTGACACAGGTCATCAGGCACAGTGTCTCGTCCATATCAACCGTAGCTCTGTATTTAGCTTCCCACACAGCGTTTCTTTAGTTCTGTTTAGTTTCTTAGTTGTAGCTATGAGTATGCAAGTATTAGGCCGTATCTATACTCGTTCTACTGTAAGTTGGCCTAAAATTGCCATCTCTCCAGCTTGCATTCTGATGTGTACCAAAAAATTAAGGTTAAAGTATGATGCTAATCATAAGAAGTGCTGTGGAAATAGCCACAGTATAGTTTTATTCTATCGTTAAATTACAGGACAAAAGGTATGAAACAACGAAGATCTTGACCAAGTAAATGTAAAAGGGCTAGAACTGTTATTACGGATTTGGCACCACTTCTTCCTCGATAATTTATTTTTAGAATAAATTTATTATTTTACTGTTTTCCGTTCACCTTGTATGTAACCGCTTCAGCTCAAAGACATGTTGTAAAAGGATTAATGATTGCTATATTCAACTCAAAAAAATCTCCAGTTTTAAGTCCATTCAAATGTGACCAAAACTGGGGATAAGAACATAAGAGAATAACTGCAGAAAGACGGTTGGCCCATGCTAGGCAGCTCCTTCAAGAGTGACTAATCTGCAAGACTAAGACAAGGACAACGAAGAAGGCTAGCAAATATTAAAAGTATAATACATCATCGGTCTGAAAGAATAAATCATACATACAGTGCTGTACCTTTAATTATATTTAACTTCTGAACTGGTGCTGTAGAAGTGCAGGTGAATGTAATGCATGGAGACCGGAGTACTTATTACCCCAGTCACCAGTTGTCTTGTTTAATGGTTTTGAACGATGCTACACATGTTAGCTGGTAATTAGCCATTACACCGTTGTTGTACATGTGTAGTTATTGGGCTGTACTCTCGGTGGAATAAGATATTTCGTAATACCTCTTCTTCTGAGCAGCATTTTCCCAAATACCTCGTAATATCTTGTGTTACTGCTCCAATTGCTGACAATTATGAGAGAGAGAGAGAGAGAGAGAGAGAGAGAGAGAGAGAGAGAGAGAGAGAGAGGGGATCAATAACTTACAAGAAGGTATCAAATTGTATGAGACTAAGAAAATCTGAGGTGTTACGAAGACTCCGTGTGTGTGTGTGTGTGTGTGTGTGTGTGTGTGTGTGTGTGTGTGCGTGTGTGTGTGTGTGTGTGTGTGTGTGTGTGTGTGTGTGTGTGTGTGTGTGTGTGTGTGTGTGTGTGTGTGTGTGTGCGCGCGCGTGTGTGTGCGCGCGCATGCGCGTACTTGTGTGCGTGCGTGCAATAATTCCTCCTTGGCTATTTGATTGATTTGTGGTGAATGGGGGCGCTCACCATCCACTCACTCCATGTAGTGCTGCTGTTGGGTGTCTGCCCTTTCCTCTCCTCCATCCTTCTTTCCTTCCATCCTCTTCTGTCTTGCTTTCCCTCATTCTTTCCTTGTCCTTCTGCCTACGGGTGCCTTTACACTCCCTCTTCTGTCTTTCTTTCCTTCATTCTTTCCTCTTCCTTCTGCCCGTGGGTGACTCTACACTGAGTGACAAGCCAAATGGTTTCCTGAACACCAGGACACCATTTACTACGCTGTGTGGTAACCATTTAACCAAATTTTGGCGCCTGGTGGTTTAGTGGGTAATTATTGTGCTCCAATCGGATTGAGCCGGTGAAGGTTTATATCCAAGGGATGGTTGGGGTTGATTGCTCACGTAATGCCACTCAGGGATGAGTGAGGCTGGTCACTCTCATCTTAAATGTCGGGACCAACTGCCTAGCCCCGGGCTTCTACCCTCCTCAAGGGGCAAAGTAGGATTGGATGATGGATGGATGGATGGATGAACGAAACTTCGTACCAAAATTCGTCGGGTTCCTTATAAGATTTTCCGCTTTATACTGCTTTCCAACCAAGATCTTGAAGAGGGTTTAGCTCCCCTAGGCAAAAACTGTCCCAGAAATAATAAATTGAAGCATATATCACTCTGATATCGTAGAATATGTTGTACAATTGACTCTCATCTGTATTGCGATAACTGGGGAGCGTGACCTCCCCAATGATTCTTGGGAAGACAGCCTCCTCTTCCCCTTTGTCAAAAGTAAAAACTACCATAAATAGGGGAAAAGGAGCTGACGAATTTCAACGGACCTTCTTAGATCAGTGTTCGTCTGGTCATTTGATATCCCCCACCATTTAAATTTTCCACCATAATTTTTAAGTGGGTCAACCGCCCTTCAAATCTTATAAAGGATACATTTAAAGGAAGGAGGGCAGATATGGCTTTGACATCTTAGTACATACTGTATAATGGACTCTCATCCGTAATGCGATATTTGGGGACGGTGACCCTCCACGGTGTTTCTTGAGGAGTCACCCTATGTTCTAAAGTAAAAATGATCAGAAATAGGGGAAATATTTGAATGAAAATTCCCAGGTGAGTTAATCTGCTTACTGGAAAGATATTCCGTTCTATACAGTTTTCCAGCCCTGACTATTAGGGGGATCGACCCCCTCCCCGAAATAAAAATTCTTAGACGAAGTGAAAGGAGACCAGATATGGTTTTGATATCATAGCACATGTACTAAACAAGACATATGGGACTGATGGGGTCCCTCTTGTTGTCCTCAAGAACCGCGGTTTTGTGTTTACAACCTGCCAAGGTAAACTCTTTCGCCTTTTTCAATCAACACGTGCCCTAGGGAAAAAAAAAAAAAAAAGTATCGGCACCCAGGGATCGGAAAAGATGTGAAATGCTTCTTCTCTAGTTCAGTCGGTAGTGTTGGCATGCCTGTTTAATTCACAAAAATCATGGAATGCTGTATGAAAGTATGGGGTTAGATATTACTATTTGGCAACCCTGTCACAGCCACAGTACCAACATACCCGTGTCATTTCCCGTAGACCTTAGTCCACGTATCACAGTGTCTCACTGAAAGGGTGCCGATCCTTTTTTTTTTTTGGGGGGGGAGGGTACCTTTCCTTCTTGCTTTCAGCCTATTCCAAACAAAGGTGACTATTCTCATGCCTCTAACTATCGTCCAGTTGCTTTAACATCCTTTTGTAAGTAGATAATCTTGGTTCCCTTTTGTCATGACTTGACAGGAGAGGTAAAGATGAGTATGGGACTATTTTTATTTGTCTTGGAAATATTAACAAAGTCTCTCACACACGAGTGAAGTATAAGTAGAGTCCCGCTAGCTACCTCCTTGTCTCCCCCTCTCTCTCTCTCTCTCTCTCTCTCTCTCTCTCGCCCATGTTGCTAGGCTCGTTCTCCCTACTACCTGCCGGTTCTATGGCTAACTCCTTCTGAGCTCTGCTTCCTAAATTCTGGTGTAGCAGGGGTCGTGTTACGTGTGTTACACTGTGGTTGGAAAGTTCTAGAAGCCTCTGTGTGAGTATGTGTATATGGTCACTAGGCGCTGTTGTGTGCCTATAAAGCATTCCTTGAGTTAGAGTGTGTAAGCATGTTTAGCATTGCTCGATTCTCGCAGACACAATACCTTCTCATCATCTGACTTGCTGCTTCTATCTGTCTCTCTATCTATCTATCTATCTATCTATCTATTATGATTTGTAATTATAATATGGAGTCCTGACATCAAAAGTTTTCAAGTCTTTCTTAACCCGTCACGTCCCGAGGTTTTCCACACCTCCGACATCCCCCAGTCCCGAGGTATTTTCGATTTTTTTTTTTTTTTGGCTAAAACCTTCGCTTTTGGTGAGAAACATCGAAAATTCATAGAGAAATCGCTCACCTGAGGTTTAAAATACCCAATCCAGGTAGGAGTTCCTCCTAACCTGACTGGGTTTTCTACCATGCTGGCACCAAAGAAAACGAGTTCTATGGGAGGGTAACTATTTTATCCACTCATAAACGGTATTTATTTATTTACTTGGAACGAATGTATATGTAGTATGAGAGTATATTGGTTTTCAAGCAGTAATAAAGGCATTATAAGCATTGTTTCACTCACTAACTAATCACCATACCTGACCTTTTTTTGCCACATTACCTGATCATTATTTCTGGCTGTTTCTTCTTCTAATGCTATGTAAACATTGCCCTCCACATTGTCATCGATTGGGGAATCACTCTGGCCCTGAATATCTTTACTAGCCAGGTCACTGGTAACAGGTCCTTTGCCAAGACAATGGCATGAGGGGGGGAGGGGAGAAGTTATGCAGTGTAAGGCATTGTCCCTGCTTGACATCTTGTAGAGGAATAGAGGAAGGTGTCCCGTGTATACATACGAAAAATCATGCGCGAAAATTGAAAATTGTGCAAATTAGGGACCTTGCAATTGCACGACGTACTGGTACGTCGCCGGGACTGGCAAATGCAAATCGTTGCAACGTACCCATACGTCGACGGGACGGGGCGGGTTAACAAAACACACACACACACACACACACACACACACACACCTTTCCTACTTCCTTCTGCTTGTCAGTATGGGTTCCACAAGGAACTGCTCCACCGGCGATCTTCTCACCTACCTTTCAGACTCCCGGTCATCCTCCTTTCGGGACTTTGGCCAAAGCTTTGCCATTGTACTTGATATTTCAAAGGCTTTCGATCGAGTCTTGCATAAATCTTTGATTTCCAAACTGTCCTTCTACGGCTTCTATCCTTCTATCTGTGTTTTCATCTCTAGCTTCCATTCTGGTCGTTCTATTGCTGCTGTTGTAGAAGGCCACCATTCTTTTCCTAGAGCTACCAATAGTGGTGTTCCTCAGGTATATGTCTTATCACCAACTCTCATTTATTATCAATGACCAAAGCTGTACATATAACCCTATCCACTCATATACTGATGACTCCACCCTTGACCTTCCCATTTGCTTTCCACAGCATCCATCTTAGCAGTTACTTCAACAAACAAGAGATGAGACCATGGTACACCTAATGTCTCACTTGACTTGTATCTCTGACTGGGGTAGAAGTAATCTTGTTGTTTTTAATGCATCAAAAACTCAGTTCTTGCATCGATCAACCGGACCAAACCTTCTGCTGGAGTATCCTCTATTTTTTAACAATATCCAGCTCAATCCTGCATCATCTTTAAACATACTTGGGGTTTCATTCTCTTGGGATTTTTCGTGGAAAGATCATATTACCCCCTTTGTAAAACCTGCTTTCAAGAGATTAGGTGTGTTAAGCCGACTCAGTGTCTTTATGCACGGGTTTTATTCGCCCGTGCATAGAGTACAACTCTCATTTGAGGGGAGGCTCCCCACATACAGCTCTTCTCATCAAGGTGGAGTCAGAGGCATTTCATCTCATTAACTCTCCTCTTACTGGCTCCCTTCAACCTCAGTCTCTTCACCACACTGTTGCATCTTTATCTCTTTTCTATCTCTACTTCAATGGTCACCACTCTTCTGAACTGTCTGCTTGCATCTCTCCACCACTACGACGGGGACGTAGCACCCATCTAGCAACAAACTCTCATCCCTTTTCTGTCTACCTCTCTGATGCAAGAGTTAACCATTACGCCGGGTCCTTCATGTACGCAACAGGTCAACTCTGGAACTGTCTCTGTATGTTTGTATTTCCTACTACCTATGAACTCTAGTTTTTCAAACGCAGTGTTCGCGCATCTCGAAATGAACCGATCTTGAATTTGGCTGTCATTCATTCTCTCCGACAGGGAGAGTATGCTTTTACCCCTGTTTGTTTGATTGTTTGTTAGTTTGTTTGTTAGCCGGATTATTCAAAAACTAAAAGAGAGCTTTGGACCAAATTTGGTGGGAAAATTGCCCATTTCCCAGACAAGAATCGTTTAACTTTTGGAACCGATCCTTATCGTATTACAGATTCCGGATCCGGAAAACATTTTTTTGTATAACTTTAACCAATAATAAGAAAACCTATCACACTGTCATACCCAGTACACTTTACTACAGTACATCGCAAATTCTTACACTGGCCAGCACACATCACACACCATGTCCATTTCATCATACCACTTCAAGCCAAAGCACGATGTCTCATACGTCTCTGTCTATTGTCGGATGCCTCAATCCCCTAAGGGGTGACCATAAACAAACGCCTGCATGACAGTCACCTATTTCCTCCTATGTTCGCACATAACAATATAAATGGAAGTATTTAAGCACCATTGCACTCAGTCTCAGCCCCACACCTTGCCTTCACACTAGACAATACGCTGCTCACACACTCAATACTACCCACAAACTAAATCATCATTGCCTCCAAACAATTACTTGGTGCAGTTTTGTTACGCTGTGACCTTCATGAGAGTAAAGTGGTAGACAAAGAAGTTATAAATTCAGCTGGACTTTACATGTAATTTGCACTGTGTGTGTGTGTGTGTGTGTGTGTGTGTGTGTGTGTGTGTGTGTGTGTGTGTGTGTGTGTGTATGTATGTGTGTGTGTGTGTGTGTGTGTGTGAGTAATGGTGGGAAGAAAGGGTGCACCTTTACAGGTCTCCATTCGCTCAGCAGGAACTTTTTATTCACGTCAAAACGAAACTTCTCTGACTTGCGTGAAACTATTAATTTCCATCCAGCTTAGGAAACACCCTGGGATTGTAAAAGCTAATACTGAAAAACACTAACTCTTCATTTCGTGATGCCTCGCCATTGATGTAATAATTGTCAGAGGGTATATATATATATATATATATATATATATATATATATATATATATATATATATATATATATATATATATATATATATATATATATATATATATATGTCAGAGGGTATATATATATATATATATATATATATCTATATATATATATATATATATCACTGGTCTAAAAGGTAATTGTAAGTAATCCATGTTTCTCTCTCTCTATTCTCTACACATTATTTTTCAAACTTTTCCCTCCTTTCTCCATACGTTGATATTTGTGCGTATCAAATTCTCTCTCTCTCCATATATATTTGTCAATTTTGCTTTCCTTTGTACCACGGGAGGCGGAGAGACACACTACCCAATCGATGACGGAGGGAGAGAGAGACTGTAAATCATCTAACCTGTGAAATATCTACGCACAGGGAGAGATCGAGAGGTTTTTGATGCCAGGTAGGAAAACAAAATGGTAAAAGGATCGAGGTGTGTGTGTGTGTGTGTGTGTGTGTGTGTGTGTGTGTGTGTGTGTGTGTGTGTGTGTGTGTGTGTGTGTGTGTGTGTGTGTGTGTGTGTTCACGCTTTCACAGCAAAACTATTCATCCACACACGGTATACAGGTAGCACTGATATATATATATATATATATATATATATATATATATATATATATATATATATACGAGAATGTTGAAAGTTCGTTTGAAATATATGGAGAAAGAATGGACTGAAGCAAACATCGTACAGTGTTTATTTGCAAAGAATATCATATTTTCTTTTTGTAGACTGTTAAATGTTAAGTGATGTTAACAGTACGTGTAAGACAAATCTGGTTAATAAATAAGAGAAATTAGTTTGTAAATAAAGTTAAGAAAACTTGTGATCATATATTGCCAAAGACAACATATAATACAGCTGTGGCCGAGTAATGGCTAGACGTAGGTAGTACTTGTGATGATGTAGATGATCGGCACAGTGTAATCAGGAGGGTTATTATTGGAATGCAGGACGGTGTTATTAGTTCCAGTACGTGACTTTACACTTGCAGACTCTTCTTACTCTCATGTGAATAAAATTGGCTGACAACCGGGAGTACAATACTGGCGTTGTCTCTACGTATGTTACTAGTACAACGTGCCACACAAAATTCCCCAGTCTCATGAAATGCGAAGGAGAACTCTACTTTACTAAGTAACAGGTGAGTGGATCGGCGATAAAACAAGGATTACTTAGCCTCAGGGAACGGGTTTCCTACTCTACAGTATGTTCAGAATCAGATAGGTAAGAAAGAATGACGAGTTATCCCATGTACACCATATTAGTTACTGTACCCCCCCCTGTGTGTGTATGTGTGTGTGTGTGTGTGTGTGTGTGTGTGTGTATGTGTGTGTGTGTGTGTGTGTGTGTGTGTGTGTGTGTGTGTGTGTGTGTGTAAACTTGCAGCGTGTCAATTGGTAGGTGGGTGGGTAAATTGGTGAGCGGATGGATGAGGTGGGTAGCTAGACATCATGGGTTCTTTGGAGGATGGATGGGTGTGTGGGTGGGCGTAGTGGGTTGGGCAATATGGGAGGGTAGGGGGGCAGGTGTGGTGGGTGGGTAGGTGAGAGGGTGGGTAAACAGGTGGGCGGTAGGGTGTATGGGTGGGTAGGTCAGTAGAGTAGGTGGGAGTGTAGGTGGGTTGATGTATGACCTCCCCGGAGGACACGGGAGGAGACGGGCTCATATCACTAATTTCTGTAAAGCAAGGTAACTAGAACAGAAAAAAGGACCTTTACTATAAATTTGACGGTTGCCTGTCGTAGCCTAATGAAGAGCTTGGTTGTTTTCCATGTCAGTCAGGCATGAACTTGAAACCAGGAACCTCATTAATTATACAGTATTATGCATGCAATAATGAAGAACTTCCATCAAAGTAGTTAGCTTCAGTCCTTCTGTCAGTTTACTGCAGGGAGGCACATCCTTTAATCCTCGCGGGCAGCATAACTAAACTAACTTGTAAACAAGGGCTGCAGTGTTCATGAGGCATCTTAGATATTTTGAATCTTTACACACACACACACACACACACACACACACACACACACACACACACATAATATCTATCTATCTATCTATCTATCTATATATATATATATATATATATATATATATATATATATATATATATATATATATATATATATATATATATATATATATATATATTGTTACATAGCCTATGATTTCATCATCCTTTGTGTAATTCTAACGTACAGTATGCTGCATGTTTGATCACGAGCGTGTTCTACCTCACTCCCCCCTTCTACTCTTATAGTAGAGTAAATCGTTCCTTCTATTGTTCAGAGCAGGATTGTCAACTCTTTGTCCCCTATGGCTTCATTTGTGCGTCCTTCTTACAAGTTGTATCAAGCTCTGCCGGCCCCTATATAATGAGCTCAGTCTCTGCATTATTGCCACTTAGATCTACTCCTCATTTTGTTCACTTCTCTGTCCTCCCCTGTACAGTTGTTATTATTTTGAGTGCTCAGGAAGTCTCCAACCATCTAGCAGCTGTGTAATTTGAGTATGAGTGTTATTACATTTTTTCTTGTCCTGTGTAGCGTAAGGTGTTAATTCTTAAGCCTAGTAAGGTTTTTGTCATTCATGTGCTTTGGGTGTCAGCCCTTGTTAATAATATTTCGTATCTGTAATAATATATCTTGCATTTACTGAGTATTATCTGGTATTCTCATTTTATCAGGGCTGACTTAGATAAATTTACTCTTGCTAATTTCGTGTTAATAGAGGCTATTGCAGTTAACCATATATTTAACCTGTTTTGCCATTACATTATCCTTATGAGTCCTGAATGTTTTGTTGTTAGTTTGAGTATTAAACTTTAACTTGTAATTTTACCTAACTCTTTTGTTTTGAACCTGGAACTTTGCGGGACAGTTTTCTCTGTTCCGTAACATAAATTTGGCGACCTCTTATCAGGATATTCAGGATATTATCATAAGGATATTGCTTGATATTTTGTGACTGTGATTTATTCATGATGTCTACTATTACTACGCTTGATGAAGCCAAAGATTTTTTGTCAAATGTGCAAACAGTGTGTGATGTAGAAAACAGAACAAGGAATGAACTTAAGCTTGTTGCTCAACAATTATGAATTGCTGTTCGCTCTCATCATTCTAAAGATTAAATTGATCACATGATTAATGAAAGCTTGTTTAATGTAACTCCTCCAAATGGGCAAACGCAGATTGAATTAGCTAAGTTACAGCTAGCCCTGCAGGAGGCTCGTGCTAAGGAGGCTGAATTTCAGGCAAAAGCTCGTATTCAGGAGGCTGAGTTTCAGGCAAATGCTAAGGAGGCTGAGTTTCAGGCTCGTGCTAAGGAGGCTGAGTTTCAGTCACAAGTTGAACTTGCTAGGATTCAGGCAGACCATGAGTATCGCATGAAACAAGGTGGAACTGGATCATCTAGCTCTGATGATTTTGATGTGGCTAAAAATGTTAAACTTGTCCCTCCTTTTAATGAATCTGATTTAACAAAGTATTTTCAGTTGTTTGAGAGGGTAGCTACAGGTTTTAATTGGCCCAAAGAGTATTGGCCAGTACTCCTTCAAACTGTTCTCACCGGTAAAGCTCAAGTAACTTATGCATCTTTGCCTCAGGATCAATCTGATAATTATGTCGTTAAGAGCTTGATTCTTAAGGCCTATGAGCTTTTTCCTGAAGCCTATAGAGTAAAATTTAGGACAACTTATAAGCAAGATAAGCAATCCCATGTTGAGTATGCAAAAATCAAAGAAGATCTGTTAGAGCAGTGGTTAAATTCTAAGAATGTGGATTCTGATTTTGGTAAATTTAAGCAGATGATTTTGCTGGAGGACTTCAAAAGGTGTATTAATAAAGATGTAAGCCTATATCTTGATGAGAGAAGAACAGATAATTTGTCTGATGCTGCAGTTTTAGCTGATGAATATGTTCTCACTCACAAGAGATATTCTACAGAAAAAAGGAAAGCTGAGAGTAAGTACGTTGCCTCGACTCAGAGTACAGGTAACAGGAAAGAGAATAATGATGATGTTTCTCAGGAAGTAAATACCAGCTCCACCTATAGATTTCAGAAAAGTAAATGTACTTATTGTAGTAAGCTTGGTTATACTACGGAGAGATGTTTCAGGAGACAGCGTGATGTGAACAAAAAGGAGTCTTTAAATATTCAGTCAATTGGTCTAGTGTCCACCTTTGAGAGTTCCCAGAATTCTTTAACTGAGTTAACTGAACCTGCTTTGAGGGGTAAATTAAATCCTCATGATGAAGCTCCTCTTTTGAGCAGCAACGTGGGTGACACTCTCAAGAGTTCATGTGCTAATTTCCTGTCTGATGGTTTTGTCACTCCTCTGGACAGTAACGACAGGAAATCAGTTAAAATATATCGTGATACAGGTGCTTGCCAATCCCTTATGCTGACCAGTGTTCTAGGCTCTAATGTTAATTCCTCTGATGAAACTGTAATCTTACAAGGTGTAGGGAATAATTACTTCTCTGTCCCTCTGTGCAGAGTGAATTTAGAGTCTGGTTTTGTTAATAGTTCCGTTATGGTTGGATTGGTTGAGACTCCCAATGTCAGGTGTAACTGTCTTACTTGGAAATGATATTGGTGGAAGTCAAGTGTGTCCAGCTCCTCAGTTGTCTAGTGAGCCAGTGGCTGCGGCCCAGGATTTTGATGTCCCTGATGTGTTCTCTGCATGTGCTGTCACTAGGGGTAAGTCTAAAGTTACTGGTGACTTAGAGGATAATGATGATGATGATGTTATCCTAGCTGACACTTTTCTTGCTAATTTGGACCACTCACCAGATGAGGCAGTACCCCCTAGTGTTGATAATTTGTCTCGTCAAGAGTTGGTTCAGTTGCAGGTTGTTGACCCTGAGTTGAAAGGTCTAGCTAACTCTGCTTGCAGTGAGGAAGAGTCAGCCGGTGCTTCTACTTGTTATTATATAAAGTCAGGAGTACTTATGAGGAAGTGGAGACCCCCAACAGCATCAGCCGACTGTGAATGGGAGGTTGTACATCAAGTTGTCATCCCTCGTGTTTGTAGGCAGAATATCATTAGAGTGGCTCATGATTCCAGTTTGGCAGGACACCTTGGAGTGAGGAAGACTGTGGCATGCATTTTGAAACACTTCTACTGGCCAGGTATCTTCAGGGATGTTTCCTGGTATTGTAAGTCTTGTCACACCTGTCAAGTTGTGGGGAAGTGTAATCAGACCGAAAAGGTTGCACCTCTAGTTCCCATTCCTCCTTTTGAGGCGCCATTCACCCGTGTGTTGGTGGATATTGTGGGCCCTCTTCCTAAGACTTCTTCAGGATTTTCTTATGTGTTGACCCTGATTGATATGGCTACTCGTTATCCTGAAGCCATTCCACTTAGAAATATCTCAGCAAAGAACGTGGTTAAGGAAATGCTAGGGTTCTTCACCAAGTTTGGTCTGCCCAAGGAGGTACAGTCAGACTGGGGAAGTAATTTCATGTCAAATGTTTTCAAGCAGTCTCTGAAAGAGTTGGGCATCACCCAGATCACGTCTTCAGCTTACCATCCCCAGACCCAAGGAGCGTTGGAGAGATATCATCAAACACTCAAATCGATGCTTAAGAAATACTGTTTGGAACATCAGAAAGACTGAGATAAAGGTCTTCCATTTGTTGTATTTGCCGCAAGAGAATCTCCAAATGAATCACTGGGCTTCTCACCCTTTGAACTACTGTTTGGCCATGAAGTAAGAGGACCCCTTAAGCTACTCAAGGAATGCTGGCTGTCGGAGGAAGATGACATCAACCTGCTGGAGTATGTGATGAAGTTCAAAGAACGGCTGTCCATTGCTTTACAGCTGGCGAGAGAGAATTTAGGAGCTGCTCAGGAGAAGATGAAGACTTGGTATGAAAAGAAGTCCAGGTTACGCCACTTTCAGCCAGGAGATCAGGTTTTGATTCTGCTACCGGTGCATGGGCAACCTCTTCAAGCCAAGTTTAGTGGTCCTTATTTCGTGGAGAAGAAACTCACTGATGTCAACTGTGTCATCGCCACACCAGATCGTAGAAAGAACAAGCAACTTTGTCACATCAACATGCTAAAGTTATATCACAGGCGGGATGAAAATAATCCAGTCTGCACTGTAGCTGTTCCACCCGAGTCTGCAAGTGAAGCTCTCCCATGCAGTATGAGCCTGAGTGATAGTTTGGGGAAGAATCCTGATATCATGAATGATCTCCAGACTAAGCTTTCTCATCTACCTCCCGAGGAAAGGCAGGAGTTTTCGGCATTACTGCAGGAGTACCCGCAAGTTTCCGTGCCACTCCAGGAAGAACCACTGTGTTGATGCATGATGTCGACGTTGGAGACGCAAAGCCAATTAAACTGCCTCCTTACCGTGTGAACCCAGTGAAAGTTCCTCTCATCCAGAAGAAGCTTGGCTACCTGTTGGACCACAAGATGATTGAGCCCTGTCAGAGCGAGTGGAGTTCTCCTGTCACTCTGGTCCCTAAGCCAGGGGGGTCACAGCGGCTTTGCATTGTCTACAGACGTGTTAATCAGATAACCAAAACAGACACTTACCCTCTCCCTCGTGTGGAAGATTGCATAGACAAGATCGGAAAGGCTAGGTACATAAGTAAGTTTGATTTGTTAAAGAGATACTGGCAAGTACCTATATCTGAACGTGCTAGGGAGATCTCATGTTTTGTAACACTAGGAAAGACTTTTGCATGTTCTGTAATGCCATATGGTATGAAGATGCACCAGCCACATTTCAGAAGCTCATGAATGTTGTAACAGAGGGTTTGGCAGGGTGTGTTGTTTATATTGATGATGTATTAATCTTCAGTGACAACTGGAAAGATCACCTATGCCATGTCAGTAAATTTCTTGAGCGATTGGTTCAGGCTAATCTTGTAGCTAATTTATCAAAGTGTGAGTTTGGTCAAGCTAAAGTTCAGTACCTTGGGTACGTAATTGGTGATGGACATGTTGCACCACCAGGAGCTAAGGTTCAGGTTATAAGTGATCTTCCCAGATCTAAAAGTAGGAAAGAGCTACAAAGATTTTTGGGAATGGTAGGTTATTACAGGAGATTTGTTCTTAATTTTTCAATTCTTGTATCACCACTTACAGACCTACTGAAAAAGGGAGTTAAATTTGTCTGGACCGATAACTGTGAATCCTCTTTCACCAAACTTAAAGCTATCCTATTAAGTCAGCCAGTGCTCGCTACTCCAAATTTTGCTAAGCCTTTAAGATGGCTGTTGACGCAAGTGAAACAGGAGCTGGGGCTGTTTTGCTGCAAGAGGATGATCAGGGTATTGAACACCCTGTATCTTATTACAGTAAGAAGTTCACTCCACCTCAAAAGAACTACTCATCTATTGAGAAAGAGCTTTTGGCCTTGATTTTGGGTTACAGCATTTTTCATTTTATTTGTGTTCTGGTTTTGACCCCATAGTCATTTATACCGATCATAACCCACTGAAATTCCTTAGTAAGTTTAAAGATAAAAATCAGAGATTGACAAGATGGAGTCTACTTCTTCAGGAGTATTCATTAGACATACAACATGTCAAGAGGAAAGAAAATGTTATTGCAGATTGCTTATCTAGACTTTAGACAGATTGTTTTAGAGTAATAAGAAATTTCCTTTGTAAATTTCTTTTTCTTTGTGGGGAGGTGTTACATAGCCTATGATTTCATCACCCCTTGTGTAATTCTAACGTACAGTATGCTGCATGTTTGATCACGAGCGTGTTCTACCTCACTCCCCCCTTCTACTCTTATAGTAAAGTCGTTCCTTCTATTGTTCAGAGCAGGATTGTCAACTCTTTGTCCCCTATGGCTTCATTTGCGCGTCCTTCTTACAAGTTGTATCAAGCTCTGCCGGCCCCTATATAATGAGCTCAGTCTCTGCATTATTGCCACTTAGATCTACTCCTCATTTTGTTCACATCTCTGTCCTCCCCTGTACAGTTGTTATTATGGTGAGTGCTCAGGAAGTCTCCAACCATCTAGCAGCTGTGTAATTTGAGTATGAGTGTTATTACATTTTTTCTTGTACTGTGTAGCGTAAGGTGTTAATTCTTAGGCCTAGTAAGGTTTTTGTGATTCATGTGTTTTTGGTGTCAGCCCTTATTAATAATATTTCGTATCTGTAATAATATATCTTGTATTCACTGAGTATTATCTGGTATTCTCATTTTATCAGGGTTGACTTAGATAAATTTACTCACGCTAATTTCGTGTTAATAGAGGCTATTTCAGTTAACCATATATTTAACCTGTTTTGCCATTACATTATCCTTATGAGTCCTGAATGTTTTGTTGTTAGTTTGAGCATTAAACTTTAACTTGTAATTTTACCTAACTCTTTTGTTTTGAACCTGGAACTTTGCGGGACAGTTTTCTCTGTTCCGTAACAATATATATATATATATATATATATATATATATATATATATATATATATATATATATATATATATATATATATATATATATATATATATATATATATATATATATTGAAGCATGACCATTCTCTAGATTACGAAAACTTTTCTGAAGTTCTGTAACCAGTGAAACGCGTCGCCTATGGCATATTAGTTTACCCTTCCATTCAGAACCACAGACAAGTGTCTTTGTTAACCTACAAAGGAAAACATTACCCCTTCAGCCCAACAGCATGCTTTCGTCTTCGTGCCACTACGGTACGATTACATACTGTATACTCTGGTTAAGCCTTACATAACGGAGGTGAATGACTGAAAGCGTTGTATGCTCTGGTTAAGCCTTACATAACGGAGGTGAATGACTGAAAGCGTTGTATGCTCTGGTTAAGCCTTACATAACGGAGGTGAATGACTGAAAGCGTTGTATGCTCTGGTTAAGCCTTACATAACGGAGGTGAATGACTGAAAGCGTTGTATGCTCTGGTTAAGCCTTACATAACGGAGGTGAATGACTGAAAGCGTTGTATACTCTGGTGAAGCCTTACATAACGGAGGTGAATGACTGAAAGCGTTGTATACTCTGGTTAAGCCTTACATAACGGAGGTGAATGACTGAAAGCGTTGTATGCTCTGGTTAAGCCTTACATAAAGGAGGTGAATGACTGAAAGCGTTGTATACTCTGGTTAAGCCTTACATAACGGAGGTGAATGACTGAAAGCGTTGTATACTCTGGTGAAGCTTTACATAGTGGAGGTGAATGACTGAAAGCGTTTGTAATTCATTCTTTGCCACTGGTTTCATCACAGTTATATTCACCTGAAGGTAAGAGGAATATAACAACAGAGCAATTATCTGCAAAAATCAGGTAAATGTTCGTTTCAAGAGTACATTAGTAGTAATAAATAAAGCCTTGAGGGGCATAAAGAGGGTAAAGGCTGTACTGTAAATGATGATCGTCCCACCGTCAGACCTACTCTAGATACATGTAGCTGCATTAATCACACTAAGTAGTCGATTTATTAAGTACTTATAGGTCAGTGAGGTACGATAACTATTGCAAATAATCCATTAATATTCATTAAATTCTTCAGTCCAGTGATGTAGCCTTTTATTTTTACGATTAGATGGTTCTATTTAGCTTTGCGGAGAAGTACAGAACTGGGATGGAATATTCAGACATATTTACGATCGCTTCTCAGTCGTAACTTAGATTTGTTTTTACAGAAGGGACAAGGAAAGAAGAGGGCCAAGTCTTCCCGTGTCTCTAGTTTTGCCTGCAAGAACAGGTCTAAGGTATGGCAGGAATTCAACTGTAAAACATGTTCGAGTATCCCACCCATGGAGGAGTTAGTTGTGGCTTCAATAACCCCGTCACTGCAAGAGGTGTCACTCTTACGCTGGGTAAATTAGTATGATGCCAAGGATATAATAGGAGAATATATCATCTGATTCAAGGCGTAAACCATTTTTTTTTTTTTTTTTTTTTTTTTTTTTACTGGACAATGTCAAGGAGTCTAGTGAAAGCATTCAGTGAGTGCTGTATCTAACTCGTCAGTTTCCAGCCTCTTCTCTCAAACAGTTCTTTTGCCTTGTCAGCAGCGTAGGAGGCCAAGGCTAGGTGCCTCAGTCCGGACATATAATGAGTCGGTTCCCAGCCTCACCATCCCCTGAGTGGCATTATGTGAGCAATAAATTCTAACCATCCCTCATGTACTGTAATTATACACTCTTCCTCGTGGGGGAGGAACGCATTATCCCACAAGACCACCAGGCGTCCTGTGGTTATGCAGTTTCCAGGCAACGTAACAGTTTCCAGGGTTGACGGAAATCATTTAGCTTATAGCTCAATGTACAATCACATAATGGAAACACTATATAGAGTGAGTGGATGGTGGGCACTGCCACCTACCACACTCCTTGAAGCTAAATATAATCAACTAGAGCTAACGAGATCAAAATAAATTCTACATCAATGCATTTAGGAAGCTAACATAAATGGCCAAATTACACTAATTAATTGAATACCTTGACGAGTAGGTATGAGAGTGCTAAGGCTGCAGTGCGTGTGGACAGTGAAATGAGTGAATTTTTCTATTTGAAAGTTGGATTGAAAGAGGGATGTGTCATGTCTCCATGGTTGTTCAGTCTGTATATGGACGGGGTTATAAAAGAGAAACAAAGTACGACAGTGGAAGAAGTGACCCTAATGAGAGAGGGCAGTGTGTGGAAACTCCCTGTACTGTTGTTTGCAAATGATACTGTGTTGTTAAGTGAAGACGAAGGCGATGCAAGGCTTGGTGGATGAGTCTAGGAGAGTGTGTAAGAAACGGAACCTAAAGGTGAATGCAGGGAAGAGTAAAGTTATGGTCATCGAGAGAAATGGAGTCACTGAATGTACAGTGAGGTTGGATGATAGGGAAATGGGAAATGTGAGTGAGTTTAAGTACTTGGGTAGTATGATGATGAGTAAGGATGGAAGTTTAGAGAGTGAAGTGCTTGAAACGGCACAACAAAGAAGAAATGTTCTTGGTTCTTTGAAAGCAGTGATAAGAAACAGAGAAGTGAGCATGGAAGTGAAAAATTTACTGCATGACAGTATTGTGATACCAACTCTAACGTATGGAAGTGAAGCTTGGACATTGTTGGAGGGACAGAAGTCATGAGTAAGAACAGTGGAAATGAGTTATTTGAAGGAGCTTGTGCAGCTACATGGAGAGACCGATTGACAAATAAGGCAGTGGAGGAGCGTTGTGGTGTGGATGTGGATGTGATAGGAAACGTTAGGAGGAACACACTGAGGTGGTTTGGCCATATTGAGAGGATGGAGTGCGAGAGACTAACAAGGAGAGTACATGTGAGTGAGGTGGAGGGAGGGAGAGGGAGCGGGAGGCCAAGGATGAGATGGAGGGATGGAGTGGAGAGGTATATGAGAGGAGGGGGGGTGAGCTGGGAGCAGGGCAGTGAAATGGCGGGAGACACGGCACAATGGAGGCGATTTGTTTGTGGCCACTAATTGAGGGTATAAGGTGTCTGGCAATAGATAGGTAGACTTTAAAGCTCAATAGTGAAAAAACCAGTAATATTATGTCTTGGTTCACTTTTAAGGACCATTAATTGTGCATTTTCTTCCCTGAGGCAATGTGTTAGTACATTCAGACTCCATCCATCAATCTCATCTCGCCTGAGAGTCAGTTAATCTTCAGCTGAAAGGATCTATCTATCTATCTATTGCCAGACGCCTTAATCCCGTACTGGGTGGCCACAAACAAATCGCCTCCACGTCGCCCTGTCCCCCGCCACTCAACAACACAGTATCATCTGCAAACAACAGTACAGGGAGTTTCCAAACACTACCCTCTCTCACTAGGGCCACTCGGACATCCGCTGGCCTACCTTGTATCTCCTTTATTACCCCATCCATGTACAGATTGAACAACCATGGAGACATGACAACATCCCTTTTCAACCCAACCTTCAAAGAGAAAAATTCACTTAGTTCATCATCCACTCGCACGGCAGCCTTAGCATCATCATACATACTCATCACAGCATTCAACAGCTTCCCATCTACTCCATATATTCTTAATACTTTCCACAATCCTTCTCTATCCACCCTGTCATATGCTTTCTCCAAATCCATGAAAGCCGCATACAACTTTTTTTCCTTCTCTAGGAACTTTTCCACTAAAGATCTAAGAATGAATATCTGATCTACATAACCTCTTCCCTTCCTAAAGCCTCCCTGTTCTTCTTCAACTAATTCCTCTGTTTTTTCCCTAACTCAGTCAATAAGTATCCTACCATACACTTTTCCTGTTACACTAAGAAGACAAATGCCCCTATGATTACCACACACTTCTTTTTCCCCTTTTTCCTTTGTACAAGAGAATAATTATACCTAACTACCAATCCTCCGGGACTCTACCTTCCTCCCAGGCCAATCTGCACATCTTCCACGTCCATTCTACTACTATCTCTCCCCCATGCTTCAGCATTTCACCACACACTCCATCAATTCATGGATCTTTTCCCAATTTAACTTTCTTCATTGCTTCCACAACTTCTATCCTACTGCTTTCTTCCTGTCTTCTCACCTCCATCCATCTCCCAGCCATTCCCCAGCCACTTATACTCGCATTACTTCCATCCTCTATGTTCAACAATTCCTTAAAGTGTTCTCTCCATCTGCTCACTTTTTCTCCCTTCTCCACTAGTAATCTACCATTTTTATCTTTCACTCCCCTACTAACTTCACTGCCACCCTGTCTTACCCTCTTCACCTCTTTCCAGAATATTTACTTACAGTCCCTCCACTTTACACTCAAATTCCTTCCAAATTCCTCATCCACTCTCTTCTTACTCTCTCTTACTAATCTTTTCACCTCTCTCTTCCTTTCTACATATAACTCTCTCTTCCATCTCTCAACTTCTTCCACACCCCTATTTCTCATCCATTCATTGTATGCTTTCTCCTTTTATGCCACAGCCTGTCTCACCTCTTCATTCCACCATGCTGTTCCCTGCACCCCCTTCGGTCTTCTCTTCACCCGACACACCACATCACATGCTGCACATATTTCTTCTGTGAATATCTTGCACACCTGAAAGGATCTGTTGCATAATTTTGAGAAATGACACGGTCTGATTGGAAACGAAACAGTTGGTGTTTGGAGAGAGTGTGTGTGTGTGTGTGTGTGTGTGAGAGAGAGAGAGAGAGAGAGAGAGAGAGAGAGAGAGAGAGAGAGAATTTAATCTATTTCGCCAGGGGACTCAATAATCACAGTTCTGTTATTTCCTCACGATTAAATTCAGCTTAAGGAGTGAACCCAATTAGTGAACGAGTTAATGAAGGCTATGTTCATATCTCCCTGTTTTGGAAACTTCTTCGTAACACACAAAAAGAAAAGCTTCTTTTCCTCCTTATTGCTCTCCTCCTCTTCCTCCTCATTATTATTATTATTATTATTATTATTATTATTGCTGTTATTATTGTTATTATTATTATTATTATTACCATCATCATCATTCCTGGAAAGGGGTT
Source organism: Coenobita brevimanus (assembly GCF_032717465.1). NCBI lineage: Eukaryota > Metazoa > Arthropoda > Malacostraca > Decapoda > Coenobitidae > Coenobita > Coenobita brevimanus. The sequence continues at coordinate 10,615,058 of NC_137055.1, read as the reverse complement.
TGGATTAAGCTATCACGAAAACCACCTTAGCCAGCCCATAACTCCAACTTTTCCTAGTCACTTCAGTATAGGTGCAGGCAAGTCCCTTTCATTGCTTTAATCCGTCTTTTGTTTTTTCTATTCCTTTTATTTTTTAAAGATACTGTTTCAGCAAATCTAAAAAAAAAAAAAAAAAAGAAAACACTGCAATTAATGGAGACGATATCAAACTCTTGCAGTTTCAAGAACATTTTAATGTAAGTAAAAGCGTGTGAAAAGAGCAAGAACAAAATAAGCAAGAAGGAATACTTACAAAGTGCAAAATCCACGCCATGCAAATGGTCTGTAGGACAAATATTTGGCTTCCCTCTCTATCACTTTGTTGTTTTGAAAATGAAATTACTCCCTTCCTGCCCAGAACTTAACTGGTACTTTCAGTATAGCCAAGATTGGATCTGAACTGTTTGAATTGACCTTCCACCGTGACCGTGACCTTTGACCATTTTATCTGAAAATCAAATATGTTTTTATGTTCTCCGTGAAAAGCTACTATTGTTATGTTGGGGTGTTCTGCTTCCTACTTCTTGCACTCCCTCATTTTCTGTGTTCATGAAATTTTCATTCGCTTGTCTGTCACATCATCTATTTCTTCCAGAAGTTGCAAGCATAATTTTGTGAACAGATATGGTGACTTCTGCTTCTTCTGTCTGTCTGTCTGTCTGTCTCTCTCTCTCTCTCTCTCTCTCTCTCTCTCTCTCTCTCTCTCTCTCTCTCTCTCTCTCTCTCTCACAGTTAGAAGTTTAAGTTTGCCAATCCCTTCCTTGTAAGGCCAGTATTGCCTGATTTCTCACCGTTCTCTGGTTACTTTCTGTGTAATCCAGTCTAAGAGTGAGTATATTTTTTGTCATATATTTTGGTCCCTTCCACACCTGCATCCTCTTTTAAATGAAATTATTCATGTCTCCTTAGACTTATTTTTTGCTAATTCCTCCAGTATTTTGCCGTATCCCAATTACTCATTACAAATTACTCTCCAGAAGTTAAGCATACTTTATCTTGCCTACTTTTGCATTGCAGTCCTATGTCATTAGCGTACTGTACAATGACTTACTGTTTCTTTCATTTTCTGAAAAAAAAAAAAAAAAAAGTAATAATCTACTACCCGATTGCCATAAGTGTAATGTTGACGCATGTACCATACGAGTAGTATGTCTTCACCTTGTAATCCTTATTCGGTTTTATTATTAGGCTGACAAAACTGTGGTTATCACACTTCTTTTTCAGGCATGGTTCTCTTATATTCCATACTCCCAAGCCTTTCCCATACCTTCCAGAAAACAGTGAGGGACTGTGGAGCCTTCCTACCATTAAACTCCTCCTCCTGTGTGTGTGTGTGTGTGTGTGTGTGTGTGTGTGTGTATCAAGTTCATCTGCTTCTATTCCTCTTTGTTTAAAAACCTATTCGTCGATATAAGTAGCCTACAAGTGTATCCCTCAAGCAGTTCATTTCTCTTGCTCTCATCTGCGACTTCTATTCCTCTGGCCTCGTCCACATATCAACCCATATGTCAAGGCTGACAAAAACACTGTCATGCAGGGTTCTCGTATACTCCATACTCCCAAGCCTTTCCCATACCGTTGTCAGCGCAGGTGTCACTTTCCTGCTCTATCCACTCTCTTCTCTGCTTCTTCTGCCGAGAATTTATACTCATTTCCGTTTTCATGACACATCTTACTCCTCCCATGGTTGAGATAGTTCGTATATTTAATTCCAGCCGACTCGGAAACATTTTATTCAGTCGAGACTGAGTCACTGGAGTCTGGGTGTTAATACTCTTGCCATTAACCATTCCATGGTCAAGAAAACTTTTCTATTTTGCTCCAGGTAACACTAGACTATTTTATTCAGCCAAAAATTAATCAAAGAAGCCTGAGTTTTAGGGTTACATTGCCTAAGATCTTGCCTCACTAATCCTTGTGGATATATTTATACTTCCCCGAAATAATCATCAGGATTTCACAGGTGCTGTTAGTGATCAAATTAACTGCTAAATATACACGTACTTCCTCTTCATAAATATTATCTAACCTTTCATGGTCAAGCCGACTCTAGTATTCTATTCCAGTAAATACCAAATATAGTATTTCAACTGAATGAGTCATAGGAACCTCAGAGTTTAAATTTTGACCATTAACTCTTGCATCGTTGAAACAGTTCTAGTATTCTATAACACTAGACAGTAATATTCAGCTGGGTAAGTCATATCAACTTAAGAGCATAAACGCTGGTGCTGGAGAGAGACGCCCACATGTGGCGACACCGATATAACCGGGTGCTCAGTTGCTTAGTTCTACAAACGTCCCTCAGTTACATCCCTATCCCACCAGAAATGGGACGGTGGACTGCCGTCTACTGGGTTTACATTCAGATGAACCTGAGGCATCAGCTACTACCACCACTAGAGTTAATATTAAAACATACTCAACATTTGGGTGGCTGCTACCTGTTCTGCATATTTACCTCTTGTCTTCACTTCCTTCTACTCATTTTACATTAATCTGGACCATAATTTTGTCCTGTGGGACTTATTTAATAGGCCTCAGCGGTATAATAACACAATACTAGGGCTCAACATCCTTTCCATAGTACCTCTTCGTGACTAGCATCATCCTCTAGTGTTAGTCTTCCTTTAAAACTCAGCATATTAGATGGAAAGATGGAAATTTAGAAGCAAGTTAAACTGAATAGAAAAAAACATTCAACAACTGTTTAAAATATTATCAGCTCATGCATATTTCCTCTGTCTTGCCTTGCTGAGAACACGCCAAGAAAGTGCTGAAGTAAAAAAGAGATTTGTTTTTGTTGAGGTGGAAAAGCTGAAGCATTCTGACATGGGACGTCAAGAGGGAAGGAAGGCGGTAAATGTAGCGGCGGAGCAGAAACTTACCAAGAAATAAAACTTGCCGACATAAGTGTAAAGTGGGTTTTTATTATCAGTGGGGCGAAAAAGTTTTCAAAGTAGCATTATTTTGGCGTGATTTTTAGAACATGGCATGAAGGAAAATTTTAAGTGATTATTCTTTTCATTTTTTACTGACAGTTAACTGCATATATACAACACACACACACACACACACACACACACACACACACACACACACACACACACACAAACAGTAATTTCATGAACAGATAACTATGGTATTTCACCAACCTTAGCCTGGGGAAGAGGTTCGTCCTTTTCCAGCCCCCGCAGCTCAGTGACAGAGTAAAACAATAGCATGGATCACACACATTTTCTTATAGCACTTAAAATTCCTATACCAATACAAAATACTGGATGGTGAGACGGCCCACTCACCTCAGTTGCCTTCATCTCGCCTGTTGAACACATTGGTATGCTGTGCCCGCCTAACCTGACCTATAATTGCCACCTCACGATATTGAACGCAGAGCTGTAAAACGAGATTAACAATAGAATATAATGCTAGTCATGAATATGATGCACCTGCCGCCCAGCATCTGAGTTTCAGCCTGCCTCATACCTCTTATCACAGAAGAGTTATTATTTAGCTAGGAAACATTACCTCGCCAGATTCTCCCCAACTTCATCTTCTCACTACCCTCTGTTCCCTAAGTTTCCTAAGCTGAGAAAAATTTAATGTTTCTAGAACCATAACTGACTTTTTGATGTGATGAGTCAGGGAGGAAAGTAAAAACAATAAAGCAGAAGGAGAGGAAAGTATTGATAAAAAATATGTTTCTTACTGTAAATACGGTGCCTGGAACCACTGTCTGACTCTCTTCTTCTTCATTTCTGCAACATTCGCGGCCTTTCCTCTAACTTTCGCTCTGTTGAGCACCACCTCTCCTCCTGTAAACCTCACCTTCTTTTTCTAACGGAGACTCAGCTGTCTGAGGCAACTGACAGCAAACCCTTTTCTGTATCCTCCTACTTCCTCTATACTCATTTCAAAGCCAAAGGTGGCTGTTGTGTATATATACGCAACAACTTATCTTGCTCTCGTGTTCCTGAACTTGATTCTTCTGAATTCTCCACACTCTGGCTTCGGCTTTCCTGTCATTCTCTGACTAAATATATCTGTGCTGTTTACTTATCTCCTAATTCTACTGACTATCAAAAATTCTTCGACTATCTTACTTCTACAATGGAACACATTCTATCCATTTCTCCTTTCTCTGAAATCTCCATTCTTGGAGATTTCAATGTTCACCACCACCTTTGGCTCTCCTCTCCTTTCACGGATCCACCTGGTGAACAAGCCTACACTTTTCTATCCTTAATGACCTAGAGCAGCTTGTACAGCACCCTACCCGTATCCCTGACCGCCTTGGAGAGAGCTCCAACATACTTGACCTCTTCCTCACAACTAATCCTTCTGCTTACTCTGTTAATCTTTTCTCTCCGTTGGGCTCCTCCGATCACAACCTTATTACCTTAACCTGTCCTATCACTCCGGTACGGCCTGTGGACCCTCCAGGGAAACGTCGTCTGTGGCATTTTGGAGCCGCGGACTGGGAGGCCCTCAGGCAGTACTTCTTTGATTTTCCCTGGAATGATTATTGCTTCCATGGCCGTGAGCCATCTGAGTGTGCCTTGCGCATTACAGAGGTTATTCTCTCGGGCATGGAAGCATACATTCCTTTCTCATATCCTTTGACTAACACAAGAAAGCCTTGGTTTAATCACGCTTGCTCTAATGCTGTCCGCAACAAGGAGAGGGCCTACAAAAGGTACCGGAGCCAACCCACCCCTGAATCACATCATCTTTACATTTCTGCCCGGAATCGTGCTAAGTCTGTTCTTCGCTCTACTAAAAATAATTTCATCCATACTAAATGCTCTCAACTCTCCAACTCGAATTCTTCCCGCTCCTTCTGGCACCTTGCCAAAAATCTTTCTAACAACTTTACCTCATCATCCTTCCCTCCTCTTTTCTACTCTGATGGTTCTGTAGCTATTTCTTCTACTGATAAAGCAGATCTCTTCGCACAGACTTTCTCCTCCAATTCCACCTTAGACGATTCCGGTGCTGTTCCTCCATCACTTCCCCCCTCTGACTTCCTCATGGCTGACATTAAAATTTCTTCAGTTGATGTATTTTCTGCCATCACTGGCCTCAGTACTAACAAGGCATATGGGCCTGATGGGGTCCCTCCTGTTGTTTTCAAGAACTGTGCTTCTGTGCTTACACCCTGCCTAGGCAAACTCTTTCGCCTTTGTCTGTTAACTTGTACCTATCCTTCTTGCTGGAAGTTTGCTCTCATTCAGCCAGTCCCAAAGAAGGGTGACCACTCCCAACCCTCCATCTATCGTCCAATTGCTTTAACGTCCTGTATTTCAAAAGTTTTCGAGTCAATTCTTAATAGAAAAATTTTAAGGCATCTTTCCTATCACAACCTTCTTTCCGATCGTCAGTATGGGTTCCGTCAGGGACGCTCCACTGGCGATCTTCTCTCCTACCTTTCAGACTCCTGGTCATCCTCCTTTCGGGACTTTGGCGAAAGCTTTGCCATTGCACTTGACATCTCAAAGGCTTTCGATCGAGTCTGGCATAAATCTTTAATTTCCAAACTGCCCTCCTACGGTTTCTATCCTTCTATCTGTGCCTTCATCGCTAGCTTCCTATCTGGTCGTTCTATAGCCGCTGTTGTAGACGGCCATCGTTCTTCTCCTAGATCTATCAGCAGTGGTGTTCCTCAGGGCTCTGTCCTATCACCAACTCTCTTCCTTTTATTCATCAATGATCTTCTAAGCTGTACATCTAACCCTATCCACTCATACGCTGATGACTCCACCCTTCACCTTTCCATTCGGTTCCCGCAACGCCCATCTCAACAGTTACTTCAACAAACAAGGGATGAGGCTATGGCACACCTAATGTCTGACTTGGCTCGTATCTCTGACAGGGGTAAAATAATATGGTTGTCTTTAATGCATCTAAGACTCAGTTCTTACACCTATCAACCCGACAAAATCTTCCACAGGTATACCCACTAATGTTTAATAATATTCAGCTTAATCCTGCATCATCCTTGAACATGTTTGGGGTTTCATTTACTCGGGACTTATCTTGGAAAGATCATATTACATCTCTTGTAAAATCTGCTTCCAAGAGATTGGGTGTGCTAAGCCGACTCCGCTCTTTCATTACCCCTGCACAATTGTTTACTCTATACAGGGGTTTTATCCGCCCCTGTGTGGAGTACAACTCTCATGTGTGGGGAGGCTCCCCACATACAGCTCTTCTCAATAGGGTGGAGTCAAAGGCTTTTCGTCTCATTAACTCTCCTCCTCTTACTGACTCCCTTCAACCTCTGTCTCTTCGCCGCACTGTTGCATATTTATCTCTTTTCGATCGCTACTTTAATGGTCACTGCTCCTCTGAACTGTCTGCTTGCATTCCTCCACCTCTTCGACGGGCGCGTAGCACCCGTCTGGCAGCAAACTCTCATCCCTTTTCTGTCCAACTCTCTAATGCAAGAGTTAACCGTTACTCCCAGTCTTTCATTTATGCAACAGGTCAGCTCTGGAACTATCTCCCTCTGTCTGTATTTCCTGCTGCCTATGATCTCCAGTCTTTCAAACGCAGTGTGTCCAGGCATCTCAAAATGATCGGATCTTGAATTTGGCTCTATATTGTATTTTGTTTTTCTCTTGGAGGGAACTGTTACTGCGGGCTCATGGCCTTTGGTTCCTTCTTCCTCGCATAAAAAAAAAAAAATCGTGTAAACTCTGACAAATACACAGTCTGCAAGTGATGTGTTGGTCAGGTCTATCTACGCTGTCTGAAACGCACTGAAGCTTCTCTGATAAACAGATCACTAATAGTTACTGACTTCTTGCTCCCGTTAGTCAAGTTGTTGTTGTTCCTTCAGTCATATGATAAATTTGCAATGAGATGATGCGAGTATCTGATAATGCACTTGTGTCTCTCTAACACTGGACTACATCACAGTAATGAACGGTAATTTCTCAAAGCAATAAAGGAACTAGTGACGCAAAATTATTACAATATTTACTTACTTATGAACTGTATGGAGTAAATACATTCATACACAATCTAGTCCAAAACAGATGAGAGCAACTGGGCTAATGTACTGTATCACGCCACAGCACAAAGGCCCAGCCCTGTTCTCCCTTCAGGCATCAGGGAATTGCCCCATAAAGAGGAAAGTTCCCAAATGGAACAGCGGTGTATGGACTAGATATTACCATACAAATATTTACATCCATATAATGGATGGGTTGTAAGACAGGTGGGGTGATTATTAATGGTGAGGGGTTGAGTATCTCATAACAGACGTAAGCGTATAATACTGTGTTACTTTTATAATGAATAGGAGCTGTGCATATTTGTTCATTTTTCTGAAGGCCTGGGAATGGCATGGATTGGAGGTAGTTAAAGAATTTCCTCGCTTATTCTAATGACGCTCTTTGGTCTATGTGGATAATACATTAGTTTTACTCCAGTTCATCCTGAGCCCTACTTTGAGACTTTCTATATTTAGGTCATTTATCATTGTTTACAATGTATCTGCTGTTTCTTAGATTATGGCTATGTCATCTGTAAATCTTAAATGGTTTAAGTTCTCCATCTATGTTTACTCCTTTGATCTCCCATTCTAGCTCTCTGAAATTACTTTCAAGAAATGCTGTAAATAGTTTTAGTGAAACTGTACCACATTGACGCACATTTTCGGAGTATTATCTTTTTATGAGTCTTTATGTAGCCTAACTGCAGCAGTCCCTGCTTTATGTATGTTTTCGTGTGTGTGTATATATATATATATATATATATATATATATATATATATATATATATATATATATATATATATATATATATATATATATGTATGTACATAGATGGATAGATAGACAGATAGACAAATAGATAGACAGACAGACAGACAGATAGATAGACAAATAGATTTATGGATATTAACACAGATATCGATATTTATTATTCGTAACCATTACAATAGCAAGTGGATCCAAGTCTGGCAGAAAGCGTTATATTATCTAAATAATCCACTTTTCTTTAAGTTATTGTGATTCCTCTGTCTATATGAACCCTTCCTGGCACTCTAAAATCAAGCACTTGCAATCCATGGTTTTCTGTGTAATTCTTACGGTAGCCGCTTGAACTCTGACTCTTTATTCTGGTGTCCTCTTAATGATTTTATGCAGGCAAGAGAAATCCTACGAATCTTACAGTCTCAGTAACTCTCCCTGCTCTGAGTTTCATAGCCTTCATTAATTTCTGACGATTTTGTTCAACCGCGAGAAATGTAACCGTGAGGTCGTTAAATCTGATGACATTCATCCTTCAAATTTTTTACCTCAAGGCGATTTAAATCATTATAAGAGTCTTTTGGATTTTTTAAAAAATAGGCATAGATTTAACTGCTTTCTTCACCATAATAAGTCTCACCCAAGAGGAATGTAACTGTCTGCAGGCAGCAAGAATTTAACAGAAACAGTGGCATCGATCTGATGGGGTTAGAGACTTAACAGGCCTTTCACTATAGTGGTCGACCTCAGACTGGATACTCTGATCTGGTTAGCTCCTAACGACTTGATATAACCAAGAGAAAGGTAAATATATATATCGCAAAGCCCCTCCCTGCAAAGCTTGATTTCAAGTACTCAACACCGAGAGAAATCCTAGGCATTCAGAGGGTTAACTTGGTTCTCTGCGGGCGAGGTGGCAGGTGGGCTGGTAACTCTTCGAACGTGGGCCAGCATCTTGACAAGCAAAACGGCAACACGCCCGGAGCAGGTAGTGGCTGGATGGTTACAGAGGCCATCTGATGTCTAAAATGACTCGGTAGAAAACACTGGTGCACTGAGCTTAGTTAAAACAGGCATTATTGAAGCTCCACAAGACCCTGTGACAAGCATGACATGTCATTAAAAATAGAGAGAGAGAGAGAGAGAGAGAGAGAGATAACAACAATGGACCAGCCCTGGACATAATATGCACGGTGGATAGTAGCGCCGAAGTGGTGACCTGTGAAGGTGTGTGGCACGAATTAGAAATGCTGGACCTAAAGGAACGGGATATGAAAAGCCAATGTTCATAGCCGGACACACACAAAAATATATTTAGCCATACTTAAGGACCCAGATGCACAAGTAGAACTGCCTACTTCCCAGCCATAGCAATTATTTTATACTGCAGGAAGGGCAAGGAAGGGAGCGTCCAAAATAATCCCGTATCCCATGTTCCTTCCATAAGTAAGAGGTAAATAAATCTTAATAAAGAGAGGGTCATTATTGTCGGTTATATCTCTTTTCTACAGGGCGAACAAAGAAAGGAGAATAGAGTATCTTTCCGTGTTTCTAGTTGATCCTGCAAAAACAAATCTAAGTTACGACCGGGAATCGATTGTAAATCTGTTTGAGAAGCCTGTCCTTTAGGTGGCATGGTAGCCTTCGTGGAGTCTTTGTCCTAGCGGTGTATGAGTATACTGCATATTACACCTGTTGTTTATCGTCTTCTGTGATCCCAAGGCAAGCTGTGTCGGTACTAGGAATATATATATATATATATATATATATATATATATATATATATATATATATATATATATATATATATATATATAACATAGATGAGAATATCAGTATGTATTAGGTACATTGAATTTCCAAGACAAATGTGCTACGAAGGCACCAATGAAACCTAGAATGTGGCTCACTATGGTTCGTCCACCTTAAACTGGTGATGATTCTCGTCCTTATGTAGCTTCTTTCCTGTATCTTAGTTACAGAATTAGAAAATGAAACTACTCTGCCTCTTTTCCTTAGCAATACTTAGTAACAAATGTCGCATTCTGGGGGTTTTCTCTCGTGGCATCCTAACACTCAAGATGGAGTGACGGCAGTTTTCGGCGATCTTAAAATGGAGGGACAGCCTAAGAATTTTGTAAGTTGGGATTAGGCCGTTGTTAACACTGGTGACATGGAATTCACATCAACATATAAAATTTTCAGACGTTATATCTATCCGCCTGTATAGACAGACAGATTGATTGATTGGTTAATTGATGGGTAGCTTATATACAGTGTGTGTGTGTGTGTGTGTGTGTGTGTGTGTGTGTGTGTGTGTGTGTGTGTGTGTGTGTGTGTGTGTGTGTGTGTGTGTGTGTGTGTGTGTGTTCTGGGAGGAAAGTAAATGACTTTGGGAAATAAGAGGACATTCTAAGTAAAAATGATAATTAAATAAACTATCAACATGATTCAAATCTCAGTCATTAAAGAACTAGTTACAATGACGTTCTGGGCTGAAAATATTCGTCCCCATAATACACCCTCAGGGTCATCGGTAACTATAGCTCCGTAACGGATGTGATTTCGACTCTTATTGATATGTAAGAAACTTGGAAGAAAGCTGAAGCAGCATCGTTCACCCATAGCCACATGTGTAATAGCCTACAGAAAGCAGCTTTAAACTATGTACAGTAAGTTCCGGTCACTTTTATTTTTTCTCGTTATATGTGACTGACAATGCATGACCCCCCCCCTCCGTAAAACACTTCTAAATTCGCTTACTGACTACACGCCTAGTACCTTGATCTCTATGATCAGAAATCTTTGACATTATTATTCCATCTTCGCTTCGGCCTCTCCCTTCCACTCACTCCCTCCACTTCTGATCTAAATATTGTGCTGAACAGAGACCTGTAAGCGCTGGTACGTGACTGAAATTACTTGGCGGAGGGGCTGCCCGGTTATAGAAACGTTCCTCAATTGCGTTCGTGTCCCCCACAAAATGAAAATGGTGGACTGCAGGATAGGGTCATTTTCTGCCTCCATTTCACTGGACTCATCTCCACATGAACCAAGGGTCACAACAAAGAAAAATATGGACGACGTTTTTTATTCGACATAATTGGCATTGTCTTAACGAAGCCTATATCTATTACCTCGAGTTGTCAAATTGTCTACAGATGGTAATATATATATATATATTATATATATATATATATATATATATATATATATATATATATATATATATATATATATATATATATATATATATATATATATATATATATATATATATATATATATATATATATATATATATATATATATATATATATATATATATATATATATATATATATATATATATATATATATATATATATATATATATATATATATATATGAAGAGAGTAAGACAGGGTGGAACTGAGGTTAGCAGGGGAGTGAAAGATATAAATGGTAGATTACCAGTGGAGAAGGGAGAAAAAGTGAGCAGATGGAGAGAACACTTTAAGGAATTGTTGAACATACAGGATGGAAGTAATGTGAGCATAAGTGGCTGGGGAATGGCTGGGAGAAGGAGAGAGGTGAGAAGACAGGAAGAAATCAGTAGGATAGAAGTTGTGGAAGCAATAAAGAAAGTTAAATTGGGGAAAGCCCCAGGAATTGATGGAGTGTGTGGTGAAATGCTGAAGCATGGGAGAGAGATAGTAGTAGAATGGATGTGGAAGATGTGTAGATTGGCCTGGGAGGAAGGTAGTCTCTCGGAGGATTGGAAGTCAAGCACAATTATTCCCTTGTACATAGGAAAAGGGAAAAAAGAAGTGTGTGGTAATCATAGGGGCATTTGTCCTCTTAGTATAATAGGAAAAGTATATGGTAGGATATTTATTGACAGAGTTAGAGAAAGAACAGAGGAATTAGTTGGAGAACAGGGAGGCTTTAGGAAGGGAAGAGGTTGTGTAGATCCAATTTTCATTCTTAGATCTTTAGTCGAAAAGTTTCTAGAGAAGGGAAAGAAGTTCTATGCGGCTTTCATGGATTTGGAGAAAGCATATAACAGGATGGATAGACAAGGATTGTGGAAAGTATTAAGAATATATGGAGTAGATGGGAAGTTGCTGAATACTGTGAAGTGTATGTATGATGGTGCTAAGGCTGCAGTGCGTGTGGATGGTGAACTGAGTGAATTTTTCTCTTTGAAGGTTGGGTTGAAACAGGGATGTGTCATGTCTCCATGGTTGTTCAATCTGTACATGGATGGGGTAATAAAAGAGGTACAAGGTAGAGTAGTGGATGTTGGAGTGGCCCTGGTGAGAGAGGATAGTGTTTGGAAACTCCTTGTACTGTTGTTTGCAGATGATACTGTGTTGTTGAGTGAAGACGAAGGGGAGCTGCAAGGCTTGGTGGATGAGTTTGGGAGAGAGTGTGTGAGAAACGGAATCTAAAGGTGAATGTAGGGAAGAGTAAAGTGATGGTCTTTGAAAGAGGTGAAGTCAGTGAATGTAGAGCGAGGTTGGATGGTGAGGAATTGGAAAATGTGAGTACGTTTAAGTACTTGGGTAGTATGATGAGTAAGGATGGAAGTTTGGAGGGTGAAGTGCTTGAAAGGGTACAGCAGGGAAGAAAGGTTGCTAGTTCTTTGAAAGCAGTGATAAGAAACAGGGAAGTGAGCATGTAAGTGAAAAAGTTACTACATGACAGTATTGTGATACCAACTCTAACGTATGGACGTGAAGCTTGAACGTTTTTGGAAGGACACAAGTCAAGAGTGCGAGCAGTGGAAATGAGTTATTTAAGAGGAGCCTGTGGAGTCACGTGGAGAGACAGGCTGACGAATGAGGACATAAAGGAGCGTTGTGGTGTGGATGTGGATGTGATAGGAAGCGTTAGGAGGAACACACTGAGGTGGTTTGGCCATGTGGAGAGGATGGAGGGTGAGAGACTGACGAAGAGAGTGTATGTGAGTGAGGTGGAGGGGGTGAGAGGGAAGGGGAGGCCGAGGATGAGATGGAGGGAGGGGGTGGAGAGGGATAGGAGAGAGGGGGGTGTGAGGTGGGAGCATGGCCGTGAAATGGCGGGGGACAGGGCGACGTGGAGGCGATTTGTTTGTGACCACCCCAAACGGGATTGAGGCGTCTGGCAATATATATATATATATATATATATATATATATATATATATATATATATATATATATATATTCTTTACTTCCCCCTGAAAAACCCTGAGGTCCAACAGGAAATGTATATGACAGCAAAGTACAGTAGTACATTGATGCTTCTATGGAACTGAATAATTAATTCGTTATCTGTTTGAAAAAAAAAAAAATTAGGGGGGGGTTGTTTACTTATCATTCAGTACACGCCCCAACACTCTGTGATCAGGATGTTACTGACCCAGCATGACTAATCCCGCTAGTCACAGTGACATCGGGGCTGCTGAGTCCATAGGGCCACGAATTCACAAGTTGGCAAGTGTACCCGTACCTGGCAGCTGATTTCTGTTCTGTGCACCAGTTATAAACTTTTCTTTAGCCAGGAAAGTCTAGATTAGGTTAAGTTTGCTTTCTTAGTATCAGGTTATGTTAGTTTGATAGTTAAGTTAAAATGTTAGGTTTGGTAAAGGATGGGGTAAGTTAGATTAGAGGGATAAAATAAGAATAAATATGGAAGAATAATCTTCCTGGAAAAATCTCACTTAACGTGTTGTGCAAACCTGGGATTGAGATGGGAAATCTGCTTCCTGGCCCTCATGCTTAACGAGGACGTGTGCTGGATGGTTGACGGACCGAAGAGGAAACAATCTGATTAAATAAAAATATTCATGTGGACAAAATTCACTTTCTTAATTTGTACAGAAATTTTCCCGTCTGCTTAGGCAGTAAAGTTGAATTTAGTCAGTTCATTTAGCCACTCACGAGGCTGTTTGTAGCATTTATGAATATGGAGGAGCGCCTAAAGAACATGACAGGACCCACAGGCGCTGCGGCAGACACTGCACGGCTTTATAATACTGACATTAAATATTTTGTATGTAAGCAAAACAAGCTATTAGCATGGACGGTGCCCTGAGTGAGACTACAGTATGTTCACTCCTTTAGCAAAATGACACCTTCTGTGTGTGTGTGTGTGTGTGTGTGTGTGTGTGTGTGAATCTTGAATAGATATCTAGGAAAAGTGTTGTGAATTTAAATTTAATGTGAAACACAAAAATACTCTCAGATGGTTTTGCCATTTGGAAGAAGTAGATAAGGAGGAACTGATTACAACAGAGTATGAGTCTCCACTTCAAAGAATATCCAGAGGCAGTTGAGAATAATGGAAAGTATCAGCGTAGGCGAATATGTGAAGGAGGGTGTTTTATCATGGGAAGAGGTGCCGCTAACTCTCTCATGATCGAGACAGCTCTTTCAGCTACAGACAAACGACTGTTTTGACATGAGTGAAAGAAAAAAAAAATCCTGAGCTTGTTAATACTGCCACCATTAACCTCTCATGGTTGGGTTAACCCCCTGATGATTGGGACAGATGAGAGGGAGTCATAGAAGGCTGACTGTTAATGAGCATGGACAGTGAGGCCTACTGGTCTTGTGAAGGCTACAGGTCACAAATTATATCATTATGCAGTTGATAAGTGGATTATTTTTCTCTTTTCTGAAGTCATCATCAACTACAGTACACTTCAGAAATATTACGTATTATCCGGTTTTATTGCTGGATGTACAGGATGGCTCACAAAAAAAGCATATATCCATTCTACGGGCGATTGGTCGAGTGTTGCGGGGATGGTTCAGTCAGTGTTACAAGTGTCTACCTTGCATCATTCATTTCCTACTCCCACAGTCACACTCACAGCCACTGTAGTACATTAACACTTCTCATCACATCAGATACCGCCACGTGAGACTCTAGTGAAGCACTATGCACGATCCACCCTGTAATTTAGTGCTATAGTTATACGTTTTAAAGCTGACAGCACTGGTCAATGGTGTTCAAATTCCCCACCAACTCAGTCGCCCTGAAGCCTGTTTTAAGCCCCACTTCAGCTTGCCACCCTTCCTTTAACTCCCTGTCACTGGGCCTCCCTCCCTTCTTCTTCAACTATAGAGCTTACCTCCTCTGAGCCTCCTACCTCACCCAATCTCGTCCTCTCACACATTCTGCCTTAAATCCTGGAATGGTCAACCTGAGAGGAGTTACTGATGATTACTACAGCTCTTGCACCTGTGTTCATGTAGTGCCAGTGCGAAGAGCACAGGACAAAATTTGTCTCAGAATTGTTACCATAGTTACTTCCACTTTAATTTTCTAGGAAACACCTCTTCTGTTACATTCAGATTCATCATTATCATCGTCATCATCATCATCGTAATCATCATCATCATCATCATCTAATGAAATTTTGGGGCGAAAATTCATTATCAAGAAGATAAAAACACAAAAAGCAAGAGGAATATCATGATGCCAGCGTAAAAGGACCATGTATTCATTCAGGAATCATTCAAGTGCTCGAAATACTCTACTTCATTCACAAACCAAAACCATCCACTTTATCGTACTTCAGATAATTATAAAGTCCCACTCGCAACACTTATGAAATAAAACCATTCTGTCAACTACCAGATAAAAGCAGGGTTGTAGTCTTTGCCACGTTTATCTCCACTTAACTGATTTTACTTGTTCTTTCCTGTGGCAGGTCTTTGCTTCATCATTGTCCATACCTACCGATCTTGCACATTCACCAATCACAGCACAGTCCCAAGCTTTTCACGTCTAATTCTACCCCCAAACTCACTCCCATGTACATGGATCATTCTCACCACCAAAGACATGTCATCTAAGTACAGGAAAAATAATTTACTCACTGATCAGCAGACTTTCTTACTTTCAGTTCCTCATTGTTTCTCATCCCATCCGTTTTACTAAGTCTTTGTGAGCTACTTAATATCTACATAACGAATGACATTTTAAGATTACGTTGTTGTTTTAGAATGATGCAATATGTTATGGTGATATCATTATGTTTTTATTTGTCTAGAGATAATGCCAACTGTTCTGCCGTGTTGATGTCATTCACTCACGGTGAATCCTGCTGTCGCTGAACATCCCTGGAAAATGACAGAAGGATACTCAAAGAATATCAGCTAATAACAAAAAACAGTAACTTAGGCACTAAAAAGTATTGTGGTCCCACAAAGAGAGAGAGAGAAAAAAAAAAAACGCAACCTTTGTATTAATCATTATTTTTGCTCACTAGATACTGCTCTTGTTATAAAATGGATTATTATTATAATTCCTTCGTTCCAGTCATTCAGGCCTTATTATTCATTCAATGAACTATATCGAAAAAAAGATCCTTGGAATAATACTTTTTTTTTTTCTTAATTTGAAAAAAAAAAAAAAAAAATTCACTTGCAGGAATCTTAACGTTTTCTAATGCAGTTACCTTTATATTGTAATGTTTTTTTTCTGTCATTTCACATATATTTGATGTACTTTTAATACAATGCTGTAAATGTAGTATAGTACAATGTAGTAATCAGAATGAATGTCAGTTTCATCTCATGAGAGTAACATGAATTCATTATATACTGTATGGCTATCACTAATGGATTAAAAAAAAAAAAAAAAAAAAAGATGATAGTTGTTGGTGGGGGCGATACCTTCCCGTAACTCTGCAACGAGATAAAGCCAAATGGTTAAGTGTAACCCAGGAATTCAGTTATTACGCTGGGCTGTAACTATATAACCAAATGATGCCTGGTGCTGTAGTGGGTTAAGACTCAGCACCTGGCTACGCCCTCAAGGGTTTACATCCAGTGGGAGGTTGAGGTTTATTGCCCACATAATACCACTCAGAGACATGAGAAGCTTGTCACCCTAGCCTTAAATATTGGGACGATGTTGTCTAGCCCCGGACTCCTGTACTCCTCATGGGACAGTGAAGGACTGGATGGTGGATGGACGATGGGTGGTATGAGTATGTCTTGTTCAGGTTAATGTTGCTGTGCAATATGTTATGAATAACAACAAGTACCGATTGAATCATGAAAGTTTTATCGATACTTGGCTGCAGCCTGAATGCCACCGATGTTTAGCAATGACGACTGCAGTGCATTACCGACATTCTATACTCTCATCGGTGCGACAAAACTTCAAGTTACGTAAGAAGAAAGAAACAATCTCCCGTCAGTGTGGAAGGTTTTCGTCAATATTACACCAGGATCCTGTTCACCTGTAGAGACCCCGATACCAGCTTGCATAGGTGAAGTCCTTCCAGCTATAGCATGATTCTCCAAGATGATGCAGATCTACGGAAGTTTAGATTACAAGAAGCACAAGACCAAATAGGCTTAACTCATGCAGAAACACAGGAAAAAGAAAATATACCACAAACACCAAAAGCCCGATCACAACACCTGCTGTCAGTGGGATACCAGGCTGGCCATGTGTGAGGCCAGGATCCGTTTATAGTGCCTCACTTGCATTGTCCAGGAGGTCCGAGTGGACGCGAAGGAGGGAACTGGTCGAGCGGTAAGTAATGTGGATGAGACTGACACTTTGCTGGATGTATGCTGCACAATTGTATAAAGACTCCAGCAAGCAATGCTGAGTGGACACTCAACGGCTGATTATATATATATATATATATATATATATATATATATGTGTGTGTGTGTGTGTCAGTACATATATGTTCTACGCTGTTTTCCTGCTTATGCTTAATTGTTTATGGTTTTAATGTAACTAACAATGATCCTTTCCAGTAATTTTAGTGTTCTCTGGTGATAGGAATAACAAGAACATCTTTATTGTTTAACTCTTAAATCAATCAGAGTAGTTAATGTTTTGCTTAGAAATATAAGTCTTCCATGTTCAGAATTACCTTGGAAAGACCCTAGAATCCTATAATTTCTAAGAACAACGGTAATTGAAGATAATGCCAATTTTTATTGTCCTTGTAGTAAAATGGGCGCACAGATACCGTTAAAGGGACATCTGGCAGATTTTTTTTTTTTACTCTTCTTCACAGAGAAAATCCATTATCGAATACAATTTCTAAGGTTCACAGAGGACATACCCTATCCGGAATGTCTCCAGTCCCTAAAATATCTCCAGCCATGTCTTGTAGTGGTAATGCCTCAAGTTTCATATGAGGGTGTATTACTAATGTAAGTGATCGATATTTCATGATCCACTAGATACGTCGTTCAGAGGAGAGGAGTGACTCAAAAGGATTGCCAGAAAATAATGTCTGTGAAGTGATATGGAAGGCGAGGATGAATGATCCCAGGGAAGTGTTAATTTTCGAATTCTGTATTTTGACAGCGTATAATAATGGGGTGAAAGAAGAAGCAGGAATGGAAGCTACTTATTATGTAGTGTGATAAAGGTTTATTTATTTGATGAAAAACTTTTTACTTGGATGGGCTAAGGATAAAATGCATTTTTATATGAAGAAAAAATAACATAAAAGAAACTAAATTGAAGCCAAAATTCGTTAATTTCTCTATGCCTAATCACACGGACTAAAAGACTAAAGTTATATTATAAGAGATGCGTACACGAAAAAAATTGTTCAGTTTTATAGTTGGGCAACTGAGTGTAGAGATATCGGAAATACGGTGTCTCTTTTGCCTAATATTATGCGGAAAGAGTGAGAATGAGTTTGGCAATGAGTGCTGCGTCTTTGCCATAAAACGGTAGGCAGGCACTGATTTAGAGGCAGAGGGGTTTATGTCCCCCCTCTTTTATTCGGCTGACAAATAAATAATTATCGTAAAATATAAATTATAAATATCAAAATACATGCAGTGGCTATCATACATAAATATTATCTCATAGTTATTCCAATCATTAAAACAATTTAAAACGTGCATATCGACCTTATTTCAATGAGGATTAAGTGGTTATTCCTATGTAAATCACTTTCATCCACGTTCTTTTTTTCATATTGCTGGATCCGGGCTTCACAGGATATAGCTTTCCTTCAAAATAACAATGTGACAGTGGTTGATGAGATCGTATTACAACGTTTCAGCGAAGAGACAGACTTAGGGAGTTCAGGAGATAAATCAATAAACAAAAAGCAGTTTGGCTGTATTGGGAAGAGCTGCATGTGGAAATCCCCTTTACATTGGTATTAGAGCTACTATTACGTGAGTGGTGAAAAACGCCCTGAACCGAGTCAGTGGCTGTTTGGATTGATATAAATGATGGATTCGCCCCTGGAAACCCGAACCATTCAGAAGCTGATGTCGGAAGGAAACTAATGTGATTTATCAAGGAAGAGTTCGTGGAAGGAAAACACTTGGAATACTGAGAGATGGATTTAGCTATCTGTTGATATGTCTTACATGAAACTCCAGAGAGAGAGAGAGACAGACAGACAGACAGACAGACAGACAGAGACAGAGACAGAGACAGAGAGATTCAGGAACAAATCAAGTCATATGATGTAACAATGAGACTTTTTTGACCTATCGAAAATCGACTCATAAGAGTTTGGATATACCGCGGCATCATCACATAAGTTTAGCTACTGAACTTGAGCTGGACGCAGAAGAAATGTGTGGGAACACAAAAAGTGGTATAATCAACACATATTTATAAAGCAGACAGGCTTTTTTTTTTTTTTTTTTTTTTATGTGAGGAAGAAGGAACCAAAGGCAATGAGCCCGCAATACTGTTCCCTCCAAGAGAAAAACAAAATACAAGAGAGAGCCAAATTCAAGATCCATTCATTTCGAGATGCCTGGACACACTGCGTTTGAAAGACCTTAGAAAACATTGCCATATAAAAGTACGAGTGTTTGTAAAAGGATAAAACCCTTAGGACCACCAGCGTTATGAAGTAAAAGAAAACAATGATTATTGGCAATCTGTAGCTAGATAACCACATATATTGTAGATATAGATAAATAGTGATGTATATATGTAGTAAGTTAACCATAGATTTATCAGTCATTTAACAGGAATTGAGATCAATTTTTTGCCATTCTTGGTTCCTCACCCAGTAAATCCTAGGCCAGGCTCAACAATAGATGAATTAGATATGTATTAGATAAATGCGGGACCATATGAGGTTTTCTAGGAAGGCGAAGGAGCTTTCGTGTGGAAATCCTTCTTTAGAAGGTAATGTGAAGCACCAAATGGGGCATCACCAGTTAGTCATTTTACCTGTGAAAATTTTTAAAGTGTGACTGACACCAGGCTGGTTTTAAGACTTCGGTCTTAAAACCAGCCTGGTACTCCTCAGGAAAGTGCGGATGAAAGGTACAGAAAAAAAAAAATCGGCCTCCCTTGTGGAAGCCACCAATTGAAATGTCCAGAACTATTGTCGGATTCATATTCTGTCAATATCCACAACATGCGTGGTCTGTCCTCCAAATTACCTCCTGTGAAACACCACTTCTTTTCCTCTAAGCCTCACTTTTCCCACTCTGTAACCCACCTTACTGAGGCTACTGACAGCAGCCCCTGTTCTGTATCATCCTACTTCCTCTTTATTTACAAGTACAAGATCATAACTTGTTATCATGTTCCCAGAATGAAGTTTTTGAGTTATTTACACTCTAGCTATGGTGTTACTGATAATATTAGGCTAAATATACCGTGAACTTTACCTACTGATTTTCCAAAATTCTTTTATCATTTTACTAGGAAATTGAAACGCATTATTTCCATTTCTCCCTTCTCTAATATCTCCACACTAGGTAATCTTGATATTAACCACCATCTTTGACTCTTGTTTCCACTGAGTGATCCATCCGGCGGGCAAGTTTACATCTTCTCTACTTTTAATGAAGCAGCTTCCACAGCACCCAGCAAGTATCCCTGACTGCCTTTGAGAGATTTCCAACATACTCGATCTCTCACATAAAGCTAATCCTCTTGCTCTTTCAGCCATTTTTCTCCATTTAACTCCTTGAATCACAATCGTATTTCTTTAACATTTCCTTATGTTCCAGTAAAGCCTTCGGATTCTCCCAGGGAGCAACGTTTGTGGTATCTTGGTAATGGAGATTAGGAGGCCTTTAAGTAGTATTTTTCAAAATATTTTCACTGGAATAGATGAAGCTCTTATAGCCAAGAGCCATTTCGAAGTGCTTTATGCATTACGGAAGTTCGCTCTGGTTTAGTATGTATTGCTATTTCTTACCAATGAAGGACAAGCATACAAACAAAATGTCTTTCATAAGTTACATGAAATCGTCTGACATTCGCAGAATAATTAGTAAGACTCCATCGCAGTGAAGGGTCGAGTGGATGAAATGAGGGTGATCAGTGAAGGGAATGGGAGGCACGTAAAGAGGGAAGACAGGACGATGGAAATGTAAACTGGAGACTTATTTAACCCTCGCTTGAGCGGTATAACTCGAGAATGTATTCCACCAAACCCAAGATTTTATTCAAGTGAGACTTATTCATATAAACCTCAGAGTGCAAGTAAAACTTGTTACAGATTATATCTAAAGTGTAGTATAGATAACTAGTGGATGGTTAATGTAAGTGAATGAATGTGAATAAGTGAATAAAGGCTGAAAAAGGAAAAGAACTCAAGAAGGATAGGAATGGATAGATGAAAACCCATGGAGATACACATGGCCATATATCCCTGCCACCCCACGTGTGAGTGGGAAATACGGCTGGGATAATGATGATGATGATGATGATGATGATGATGATGATGAGGAGGAGGAGGAGGAGGAGGAGGAGGAGTAAGGGAGACAGGGAAGGAGGAAAAGGAAGAGATTCATAGTAAATTTATATTTCATTACTAACAATGTTCAGCAATTTGCATTTTTTATATATTTTATATCTATGCGCCATGTGAGGGATCAGTTTAACACTAGTATTTTTTTTTTTTTAAGATCTTTGAAAGTCATTCTCCTTTTTAATACATTCAGCCAGGAGACGCCCCTTTACTTTTATTTTTGCTAAATCCAGACGATTTTTACAGCTTAGAATAGAATCTTGAGTCGGTGGGGTTGGATATGGACTTAATAAACGCCTTCATTGTGCGTGACTTTTCCTAAGCTGACAGAAGTCGTCTGGCAGCAAGAACAAACTAAACCAGGACGTCACCCGGATTTAATTGATCAAAGACATACGAGTATCCACTCTGTTACTGTACTCCGCGCCAGCCACTCCCTCTCAGCTACCGTTCGAGACTCATGGAGAGTTAGTGTGAAATATAAGAAAATTCCATCACAGTGTATGACACAGATCACTGTTTTATCAATAAGAAGGTAAAGAAGCGACAAATGTAAATAGAAATGTGAATCAAAGCACAAATTTGCTGGAGTGGCTTGAAGATTTTATCATGAAATTATGATATGCTAAAACTCAGGTGCTCATCAGTATTAAATGCACAAAGTTAAATATACAATAGGGCTATACATTGAAACCTATGGCACTCCAGTCCTACTGTCCATCATTCTGGTTCTTTCCATGTAGTGTAAGTCTTTTTATGTCCCGTAGGCAAGCTGTCGACCCACGTGAATCCAGAGCACAGAAGCTGACAACATGCACCTACAGCTTCTGAAAGATTCTCTTTTGGGGACTTTAATCGGACGCGCTCTGAAAACAGAGCTAGATACTGTCAAAGGATCCGGCATCGTCGTGCATATATAATATGCATTGGGATGGGATATGGAAATGCAGGAGGGAGTAGTAGTAGTAGTAGTAGTAGTAGTAGTAGTAGTAGCAGTAGTAGCAGTAGTAGTAGTAGTAGTAGTAGTAGTAGTAGTAGTAAGAGTAGTAGTAGTAGCAGTAGTATAGTAGTAGGAGGAGTAGGAGTGGTAGTAGTAGTAGTACTAGTGGTAGTAACAGTTGTGGTGGTAGTAGTAGTAGTAGTAGTAGTAGTAGTAGTAGTAGTAGTTGTTGTTGTTGTTGTTGTTGTTGTTGTAGTTGTTGTTGTTGTTGTTGCTCTTGTAGTAACATAAGTAGTAGTAGTAGTAGTTGTAGTAGTAGTAGTAGTGAGTAATAAGGTAAAGACATGGGTAGAAGAAATTCATACAATATCCAGCCACGTAAAAACAGAACCCCATGCAGCATACAGTGCATTTACCTATGGTGTAAAGCACAAGTGGACCTTCGTGATGAGGACCATACCAGACATCGAGTTGCTGCTACAACCACTGGAGGATGCAATCAGGGATTCATTCCTCCCATCTCTAACCAATGGCCACATCCCCACACCAGAAGACAGGGACCTTCTAGCACTACCACCCAGGACGGGAGGCCTTGGCATTAAAAATCCAGTAGCCGTGGCAAGCTATGAACACAGAAATTCACTCAGGCTCACCGAATCCTTGTCACAGAAGATCTGCGCCCAGGTTGAGATGAGTGAAATCGACCACCAAAGGCAGAAAGACATAAAGACACAGATAAGCAAGGAGCGTCAAGCAAGACAAAAAGACCAGCTGCAGCACATAATCGAACATCTAACACCAGACCAGTGAAGAAGAGTTGAAATTGCACAGGACGCTGGGGCATCGAATTGGCTCACAACCCTGCCTCTCAAGGCAAAAGGCTTCCACTTTAACAAATAAGAATTTAATGACGCCATAGCCTTGAGATATGGGTGGCCAATAGAGAACCTACCTCAGCACTGTGCTTGTGGCACTGCCTTTAATGCAGACCATGCAATGGTATGCAAGAAGGGAGGCTTTGTTTGCATCCGACACGATGAAGTACGCGACCTCACTGCCAAAATGCTGCAGGAAATATGCCATGATGTCACAATTGAGCCAGCTCTGCTACCCCTGGACGGCGAGCACTTCACCCACAGAACAGCAAACACATCAAATGATGCAAGAGTGGATGTCAGAGCTCGAGGTTCCTGGACACGTTGTCAGAGGGCGTTCTTCGACATCAGGATATTTGATCCCATGGCAGCATGTCATCGTGAACTGTCTCTCGAAGCTAAACACAAGAGGAATGAACAAGAAAAAAGTATAAATTATCAAGAAAGGATCCAACATGTGGACCACGGTCGATTCACTCCCCTCGTGTTCACGACATCAGGTGGGATGGGTCCAGAGGCTGTGAGATTCTATTCGAGACTGGCAGAGGTCCTTTCTGAGAAGAAACGTCAACCGCAGAGTTCTGTTATGGCCTGGATGAGATGTTGACTCTCATTCTCCCTCATGAGGTCTGCTCTGCTATGTCTCAGGGGCACAAGATCATCAGCCCTCAGGTCTGTCTCTCTGGCGGGTATGGATTACGAAGCTACAGTGGTCGAGAGTCGCATAGACCAGCTACTCCAATAGTTTAATGTCTTTATTTACACTGTAACATCAATAAAAAAATAAAATAATAACAGTAATAGTAGATGGTTGGTAACCACGGCCGTTGGCGTGCTTGGGGCCAACGGATTGTAATATGAGGGTTAGTGTTAACCTTCACATTACAACTCCAAATGGAGAACTGTATTAGAATGGTTGGTTTTGATCTTTACACTATAATTCACCAATGGATGGAGGTGATTTAAAAAAAAAAGTAGTAGTAGTAGTAGCAGTAGTAGTTGTAGTAGTAGTAGTAGTAGTAGTAGATCACCTCCATCCATCGGGGAATTATATTGTGAAGATCAACCAACCAACCTTCCTAAATACAGTTCACCATTTGGAGGTTGTAATGTAGAAGGTTAACACTAACCCTCATATTCTAACAATCCGTTGGCCCCACGACACGCCAACCGGCAGCGTGGTTACCCAACCATCTACTATTATTATGATTTATTTTTATTTCATATTTATTGATGTTAAGCAGTGTAACAATAAAGACATTAAACTATTGGAGTCGCCGAAATCTATGCGACTCTCGACCACTGTAGCTTCGTAATCCATACCAGCCAGGGAGACAGCGGAACCTGAGAGGTGATGATCTTGTGCCCCTGATACATAAGGCGCAATATGCAGAGCAGACCTCACGAGGGAGAATGAGAGTCGACATCATCTCATCCAGGCCATAACTGAGAACTCTGCAGGTTGATGTTTCTTCTCAGAAAGAACCTCTGCCAGTCTCGAGAGTAGAATCTCACTGCTGCTCTCTGGACCCATCCCACCTGATGTGAACACAAAGGGGGAGTGAATCGACCGTGGTCCATCATGTTTGGATCCTTTCTTGATAATTTATATTTTTTCTTGTTTAGAATTCACTCCTTTGTGTGCAGCTTCTTGAGAGACAGTTCACGATGACATGCTGCCGAGGAATCAAAATATCCTGATGTTGAAAAGAACGCTTCCTCTGCTCCACGTGTCCAGAAACCTCGAGCACTAACATCCACTCTTGCATCATTTGGATGTGCTTTGCTGTTCTGTGGGTGAAGTGCTCGCCGTCCAGGGGGTAGCAGAAGCTGGCTCAACCGTAACATCATGGCGTATATTTCCTGCAGCATTTTTGGCAGTGGAGGTCGGCGTCCACTTCTATCGATGTCGGATGCAAACAAAGCCTCCCTTCTTGCATACCATTGCATAGTTTGCATCAAAGGCAGTGCCACAGGCACAGTGTTCGAGTAGGTTCTGCTATTGGCCACCCATATCTCAAGGCTATGGTTTATGTCAATAAATTTCTTTGTTTGTTGAAGTGGAAGCCTTTTGCACTTGAGAGGCAGGAGTTGTGAGCCAGTTCGATGCCCCAGCGTCCTGTGCAATTTCAACTCTTCTTCACTGGTCTGGTGTTAGATGTTCGATTATGTGCTGCAGCTGGTCTTTTTGTCTTGCTTGACGCTCGCTTGCTTATCTGACAATGTCTTTATGTCTTTCTGCCTTTGGTGGTCGATTTTACTCGTCTCAACGCTGGGCGCAGATCGCTTCTGTGACTAAGGATTCGGTGAGCCTGAATGAAGTTTTCTGTGTTCATAGCCTTGCCACGGCCACTGGATTTATAATGTCAAGGCCTCTCCCATCCTGGAGTGGTAGTGGCTAGAAGGTCCCTGTCTTCTGGTGTGGGGATCTGTGGCCATTGAGTGCTAGAGAGATGGGAGGAATGAATCCCTGATTGCATCCTCCAGTGGTTGTAGTGCAGCAACTCGATGTCTGGTATGGTCCTCATCACGAAGGTCCACTTGTGCTTTACACCATAGGTAAATGCACTTAGCCCATAAAGCTGCATAGGGGTTCTTATTTTTTACGTGGCTGGACTAGTGTATGAATTTCTTCTACCCATGTCTTTACCTTATCACTCACATATTTGTCTTTGAATTCCTTAGTTCCAATCACAGCCCCTAGATACCTCTGACCTTCCTTTGGTCACTATCACGTTTGTGCCTCTAAATGCTTCTTGTCTATCTTGATAGCAAGCTGGTTTCACGATCAAGATGGACTTACTTGCATTAGGGGTATGTAACCTATTTCAGGGCCATGAGATGTTTCAAAGGTCCCACCATTTCCTCACATCCTCAACCTTGGCTGCCAGCACCCGTGAGATCATCTGCGTAGGCTACCTGTTTTACATTGGTGGCCTGCGTATTTGATCTGTTGTTAATGCAGCAGTCATCGCCATAGGGCGTACACTTAGCCATGGCAACGGGGTCCCCCATGGATAGTTTCCTTCCTGTGGACTGGATTACACCGACATCGTGAGCAGCTGTCTCTTCACCCACAATGTAAAGGTCTGCTGGGTTCTTTGTAGGTGTTTTCTCCACATAATGGGCAAATGCTGGGCATTTAACCTTTGATATTGTGAAGCATTGCCTCCCAGTTGATGGAATTAAATGCATTTGAGGCATCTACCAATAATACTGCCCTGGACAGTCCTCTTCCCCAAAATGTTTTCCTCATGGAGTGAACTGCTGCCTCACCTCCTGCCTGCTGGCCTGCACACACACTTGAAGGTTGCCAACTGCCTGCTTCACATCATCTTTCACCACCTCCATGATGCATTTTCTTATAATCCGTCTTAAGACTTCACCCACCTCCGATGGGCCTACATTCAGGATTCTTATCAAGGGGGATTAGTCTGCAAGCTGTCAGTGCTTCGATGTTATTGCACTGACTTGAAGCCAGCTTCCTCACCAGTGAGGCAATGGTGTTGCACAGGTTCTCTTGCAGCCTCCCCAAACTTGATGTTACTGAGGATTATTCGCCAGGATTTTGCATCCAGGCCTGACGGTCCTGCCCCTCCCCTGTGTGTGCATTGCCTTCCGCCACACCATATCTCCAGTTATCCCTGTCATATATGATGGGATTGGGAGGAGTGTAGTTTGCCGTCAAGCTTTGACTGGGTGCCCAACTTGCTTGTCGAGCATAGTCGGGTGTTTTTCTTCTTCTTGTTGCACTGTTTCATCTGTCGAGGTCAAGTACTCCGTTTGGTGAGTCAGCTGGACAGGGATCCTTGTTGCCATCGAGACCTTCCCCTGTCTCATCTTGTCTCCAAAAAGTCCTTGCAACATCAGTTGGTATTATGATTTTCTTCTGCCTCGGTTGTTTATTCATCATCTGCAAAGCCCTTGCTTCCCTCAAGCAGAGTTGTCGATTTCACCTCTTTTCCATGTTTCAACCCACGCCTTTGGATGTGGCCTTAAATATCTTTCTGCAATGCTAAGCTCTTGGGCAGGTCTTGTTGAGGAAGAGATGTGGGTATTAATGCAAGGACCTTAAGAGACAATGAGGCAAATGATGGTGTGTTATTGTTGTAGTTGGCTATCAGGCGAGTGATTTCCTTGATCATGTCAGTTGTTGCATTGTTGCATTTGGGAGGTTCAAAAAGGTTGTTGAGGACCATCCAACTATTTCATTATATGTGATTGTTCACCCAGGTTAGTATGTGGGACGACCTTCTTGCACACAGACCTGTGGGGCTGTTTGCTTCCTCGTTGTTCATTGGCACTACCGTTCTGAGGACGTATAACTACCTGGATGATTCCCTCTTTCATGCACTCCTCTATGGTGGTCTTCATCCTGAGTTTCGTATATCTATTACAAACCTCATGATGTTTCTCTCACCCCACCAACTTCCACTGCTATTCACTTCCCCATGGTGATTATAACCCACCCAGCGCCTCCATATCTCTCGCATCTTGGCGTCCATCCCTATCCCTCGCTTCCACCACGGGGTCTTTCACCACCACGCATGTCTGTGTGATCAGTGCATATTGTCAGTAGACAGCCCCACATCAATTTCCATGTCTACCAAATCTGTCGCCTGCATCATGTTGGAAGCGGTCAAGTGCCGCTTCTGGTGAGCTGTGACTCCCTAACACATTCATACAGAAAGGTCCCATCCTACAGTATGTACACGGTGACCTATTTGTCGAACACACGAGCACCTGATACCTTATGCTGCCTACTGGAGCACCTGACAACAATTCTGTGGCGCTGGCCATGGTGTTAAAGTTTTTACACTGTGGTACAGTATTAATGATAATAATTCATGGCTACTTTTTGTAGTACTTTAAGCTAAAGTGAAAATTAAATATAATGTTACTGAGAACTACTGTTTTACTATATGAATTTTAAAATTTAGATTTGATATAAACTGAAGAATGTGCTTGTTTTACTTCTATTTTTGTAGATAATATGATTTAAGTTATGAGAAGCAGTTTTGCATCGTTTTTCTCTAGTTTTAGCATATTAGTTAATATTTAATCGTTCTGTCTTATACTAATAATCGACTGAACTGTTGCTGTTATGTATTTAAAGATTTGATATGAAGTAAAACAACGCTTCTTTGTTCAAGGAGTTAAGTAGGTGGCCAATGGGTTCTTTAATTGGTGCAATAATGTGGATGCCTTGTTTATTGGTAATGGGTCTTCAGGCGTTACGGTGCTTAGGGGTAAGAGGGTGGTGTGTGGCGTAGCTGTGGTGTGTGTGTGTGTAACTGTGTAGTTTAGCCTGATTTGGGTCTTCGGACGCTATGGTATAGGGGTGAGTGTGGTGTGGTGTGTGGTGTTGGAACAGTGTGTGTGCGTGTGTGTAGTGAATTGGTGTTGTGACATACTTGATGTGTGATATGTGGTTGTGGTGTGTTGTGGGGGTAAGATAGAGGCTTACCTTGGTTTACTAAGGCACATTGGCATTAACAGGTTTGTTTAGTATTTATTTTGAATAGAAGAGAATTTTGAAGAGTTGGAGTAAGTAGTTCCTAGTTTGTAATTTTATGGAGTTTACGTTAGTCCTTTTTTGTAGCTATTATATTAAAATTACCCTTATTACTATTGTATTTAATAATAATAGTGTATTCAAAACTAGGGTACTATGTTTACATAAGTCCTATTTTATAGATATTATAATACAAACAACCCTTATTACTATTGTATTTAATAATAATAGTGTGTACTTAAAACTAGGGTACTATGTTTAAATTTGTTATTTAGTATTGAAGTTATATTTACCATTAATTTTTATATATTAAAATAAAAGTTATAATTATTACTGTGCTATTTATTATTATATTTCATTGACTTATCTACTGTGATTGGTTATATATTTATTATGAGTGAGATTTTTGTGTATTATATGTTTTATAGTTATTTAAGAACGATGTCATTGTGTGTGTGTGTCTGTATGTATGATGTGTTTACATTACAGTGTATCAGTCATAAGGTGTGTGTAAGATTCCCTACCTAAACATTTTTGTATGCCACACTTCCTATCCCCACCTGGCTGTGCTAGTGGTGTGTGTATGTAAGGAGGTTGTGTGTACTAGTTAGTGGTGAGTTGTTGCTATATTTAGTGTTTGATACCCGTGTTTATAAATCGTATTATTAATTGGTGGTGTGTATGCTAGTGATCAGTGGGTGACATTCAGTGAGTCGTAACAGCTGATGTGTTAAGAAAATGGAGTTAATGCTCCAAAGATAATGGAGTCGAGCAAGAGGTGTGTGAAACAGGCATCCACACGTCTCATTGTTGAAAGTTAATAATAATTGAAAAAATAGGCTTCATGGAGGTACTTATTTTGTAAGTGAGGGTGGCGATACTTATATTACTGGGTGTGGCGTGGGAGGAAGCGCACATGTGGTGGCAGGGTCCCGGGTGGCTGATGATATAATGTATGGTGTTGACACCAGTCCAGATAACCCTCTCAGGTCAGCACCTCGCTCGCTAACGGTCCCTGCACACACACACACACACACACACACACACACACACACACACACACCCTTACTCCCCCTCACACCGTAGTTTTAACACTTTTTCACATTTTCCAAGTTATATATAGCTGATATCTAAGATTTTCTTTCACATATGCGTCGGTGTCCACTCTATGCTGGAGAGGGTATCAATTTCTAAGAGCCCACAATCATTTTTACTATGATTTCGAGACGATAACACGGAGCGCCTGGCACACGTCCTCTCACTCCACCACCCAGAACTACTACTACTACTAGTAGTAGTAGTAGTAGTAGTAGTAGCAGCAGCAGTTATAGCTCCAGGCTGATTTAAGAGTGAACCCCACATGGGAGTTATTTACTACCAAAAAACAGTGAATGGTTTAACCACTTTCCCCTCCATTAACATGTTTTATACACTATTTTTATACCGCCTCCATTCAATCATACACAGATCTATTGAAATGTTTCAGAAATTCAGGAGTTTATTATAATCTCCATTAACTCCATTATTACTAAAAGATATGTCCTAAAATAAAAAAAAAAAAAAAAAAGAAAAGAAAGAAAGAAAAGAAGTACCAGCACGTCATAACGATGAAAAGGAGAGTGATAAGAAAGGAAACACTGCAAATCCGGACCTACCCCTTCCATTTATAACTGCCACTGGGGACACTTGACCAGCCGTGTGGTCACCATCCTACATTACCACTTTTGACCTCAGCCCATGACAGGGATCCGATTTAGTTCCTGCTCTGGGAGACTAGATCAAAGACCTTAACAAAAACTGACAGGATGAACCGAGTCTCCATTGGAATTAGGAGTTATCATACTTTTCTGTTTTCGTAATTTTTCACACAAATCCTTCACACTAATATCATTTTACAGTGTCTGGTAGCTGCAGTAAAGTGAAGGCAATCGTTGATATCCTATAAACAGTTCAAGCTTAGAAGAGTCTATAAATACGGATCCTTATTGTGTTTTTATTTCACGTCCCAGGGGCGAGCAAAACAACTCCATCCACTTCCGCATATTTGAACAAGGGCTGAATTCTCCCTCCTTCACTCTCCTTCACTCTCTTCTCTCTCTCTCTCTCTCTCTCTCAACTTTTTTTTATTTTCTTTCTCCCCTCCTCACTCTCATGGCATCTCTCTGATTTTCTCATTTCAACGCATCTTGTTGACTTTAATTTCCATTTTAAGCGAAGTGCATCCGTAAGAAGAATACCAACAAAATCTGTACAGATGTTTAGGGCCGTGAGGTGGAGCCAGAGTCCGTGAAAATTGTGTGAATGTTTATGTTTCACTGTTGATAAATATTACTTGTATTATTTGTCCTCTCTTTTCCTTCGTTTCATAATCCTGCTCTCAAACCATCGCAAGGTAGCGAAAAGGGGCTACATGATGATGATGATGATGATGATGAGAAATGAAGTGGATAGAAGGCGCCAGTTTGAATGATTGTTTTATGGTCCGGATTGATTCAAAACTCCCAAAAAGTGGAAGGAACGGTTTCGATCATGTAAATTCTGCCACTGGCTTAGGTTTATCTTCATTTATCTCCGATTCTCATGAGGCTATATTGGAAGAGGGGAGGGGGGTTTATACTTTGTGATGAAAGGGGTTGATGAAGGATTTATCTAAAGCAGCCTATTCAGTTCAAAAAGTTTCTCTTCAAGCCAAATGAATTAGTTTGGTGGTAGTAACAATATTAAGACACAAAAACCCAGCATCCTACTAGACCTACCGTGAAAATGTGACAATACCTGCAACCTAGTCCTGAGTACCTATACGTCGAACTGTTTGAAAGCTTTTTGCTCGCCATTTGTGTCTGCTAACATAATTGTTAACATTTTTCTCATGTTTCTTCCGCCTGCCTTTTATCCATCTATCTATCAGTCTATCTAAATATCTATATTTTATTAAATTCGTTTATTTATTTATTTAAGCTCTGGGTCTATTACTGTCTTTTTCCAGAATATCCTCCTCCTCCAGATTAACCAAACTCGACTAACCTTAGTTCCATGAGAAAGGTTAATATAACGCGTCTTTTTTTTTTGTACCTGACGAAGATCCTTATACCTTTAAGCTCAGTTGATAACCAGAGGTGTAATCTGGCCCTGAGGGGATGAATTGAAGAATAAGCAATAGACACGCATTCCTGCCACGTAATAAGCTTCATCATATTTTATGCAAGACCCGAGATTAATATTCAAACTATGGGTGTGACCCAATTCCATCAGATGAAAATATCAACTAAAGACAAACTGGTCCTTCACCCTGACCACCCATGGCCATCAGCTAAGCTGAAAGGAGTTAAGGAATCACTGTTAGGTTAGAAAAAACGCGCTATATTTTTAACCTATGTGCGTAATAACTTACTGATTCTTAACTCCAGCACGTATTACTTTCTCCTGATATATAATCAGTGCCTCACTAAATAATTTCGTCCTCTGTGTACTTTTTGTTCAGCTTTCCTCCATAGGTTTTAGCTGTCTCCCCCTGGCACGCCTTTCCCTTCTCACTCATACCTAAATCTCTTTTACTGGGAAAAGGTCATTCACATGCACAAAAAAAAAAAAAAAAAAAAAAGTCAAAGTGGTGGTAAGAGAATAAAATAAGTAGCCTGTATTGGCTGAAAAGAGATTAATAAAAGATTTCCGACCCTCACCACTGTGAGTGATCTGTCACACCTGTAAATATAATTGTCTGGAGCAAAGAACAAGCATATAAAACTGGGCCAAGTTGTCCCTCTTAAAGATTGGAAAGGGAGGGCAGGGCGCTTTGAAGATTATCCCCAGTGGAAAAAGAGTTTTACATTGTTTATCCACAGGAATCTTATTATTTCTAGCTTCCAGAAATTTAAAGTAGACCCTCAAACGTAGCATGAGTTACCACCATAACTTCAGGAGGGAATTTTTTAATGCCTTATAATTTTTTTTAATAAGTATTTCTTGGATTTTTTTTTACAAAGAATAAGGGATGGAATAAGGTGAATCTTTGTTATTAAATTTGCTGTCCCTATATGCATCAACATATAGCTGATGAGTAAATGAAATTTTGACTATTTAGGTTATATACTTATCATTAAAAATATCTTCATAGAGTTATTTGGTAGAAAGAAATATCGTTATTTGTACGTCATTACGAAGACTATGTTTCGAATCGCATTCTCAGCAGATTTTTACAGTAGGTGCTCCTATTCCTCCCCCCACCCTGTGGACTTGAAACCAGATTATTTGTGGTGTCTACACTCTGGCAGCTCACTCCTGCTCACAATGAAAGTCGTAGCCCTTGTTGTGAAGGGGTTTAATCGTTTTCTTTGCCGGGGCAACTCTCCTATTCCGTTCCAGCAAAGGCAGATTTTATTCAACTGAGACCTCCCAGTTCCTGTACTGCGTTGCATTTATTGTCGTGAATTTTTTCATTCATTTTGTTCTGTGCTGACATCAGCTTCAACATTCAAAGGACAAATAAAACTCAGCTGCCAGCTTTCCTTCTCAGCTGTAAGGTTTGATTGGCGACTTCAGAGTACCCAGTACCTCTCCCGTCTGAGATTCAGTATTACCTGAGTTGTATCCATTCCTGGTGATGGCGACCTACAGAAATATCCTGACCTGAGTTCAGTTTCCATTCTTCATTGTACACTGTACAGGCATGCATTTTGCTGGTGAGGATGATAATCAGTTTCGTTGAAGTTGTTTCCAAGTATGGACCCTCACAAGTCCACGTCCAAGTGGCTTTCTGATGGGATGCTTTTATTCGCCCTAAGACTGTTTTTTCTGCATTTACCATTACAGATTTGTTTCATACCGCTCAATTTGCTCAGTCCAAGAATTCTCATCAGTCTCACCCCCTTTCTAGTCCTCTATTGCATTAACCGGATCTCACCACTAATATTTACTGGGTTTTTCAGAAGTTTTTTTCCACTGTTTTCTCTAAATTTTCATATAAATTCTGTAAATCATCATCATCATCATCATCAAAGGCCGTTCTTCAAGCACATTTTTTATAAATTATAGAAAGAACCATAGGCTGGACGCCTGAAAGATTGTACCCTCAAAAAATAATAATAAAAAAATAAAGAGAACCAAATTCAAGATCCATCTGGACATAACTAGGTATATATGACTAGAGGTCATAAGCAGAAGGAAATACAAAGGGAAACAGTTCTACAGTTTACTTGTTGCATACATATAGGACTGGAGGTAACGGTTCACTCTTGTAATAGGGAGTTGGACATAAAAGTGGTGAGAGTTTGCTGTCAGGCGGGTGCTACGTGCCCGCTGTAATGAAGGAGGAATGCAAGCAGACGGTTTAGAAAGGCACTGGTCATTGAAATGAATTATTTTTATCTATTATCTCATCTTCAGTTTTAGGCCTGCTACTCTCTCAGTCATATGAAAGATTTTTTTTCAGTACTTCCTTCCAAGATTTTTGTTCATCAGAATCATACAACATTTAACTTATTTTCTTCTAATATACTATAGCACTAGTCTTGTGTGTGTGTGTGTGTGTGTGTGTGTGTGTGTGTATGTGTATTTGAGGCAGCCAAAACTTCACACATTGAAATAACACCAAAATTGGCACAAAAATCGCCAAGAAATTCGCTGATGTGAAAATACTTGGTCCCATCACGAATTGAAAAACTTTTACAATATTTAATGATGGCGATCACATTTTGACCAAAAAACGCCACTCCCTGCGGCATAGGATCTCCGTAGAGTTTTTGTGGCCATGAGTTACATCTAAAATATACTATAGCAGTAGCCATGTGTCTGTGTGTATTTCTGGACTTGGCATTCAGACAACTTGGGTTCCATTCCTGAAGCTGCAAATAACACGATCAATTGGTTAGCTGCAAAAAATCCAAGTGAGCAACATTAGACTAGAACAGCACATAAACGTGACTCGGATTACCTGAAATGATCGTGAAAACAATGAGCACGTAAAGCGCGAGGAAACGTGAGCTTAGAGAAGCACGAGGAAACAAGTGAAACGCTTACAAGCATGAGAAAGCAAGCACGCAGTGATCGCAGAACCCTCCGCGTGAGCAAAAAGTGCGAAGGGCCCGAAGGGGCCCACCCGAGCACTTGTGCTTTCACTCTATGTAGCACAGTAGTGGTGACAAAATCCATGTATGCCTCACCTAATCTTTAATCTCACTAAGGCCTGATGCTCTATCATACCTCACATCCCACAGTTCATGAAGAACACCAAAAGTTGCCTCATCGGCAAACTGGCAAGATGTGTGTGCATCTCTAATTCCCCAGTGGCAGCTAGTCACTGGTACTCAAGAATTCTTAGGACCACTTTCTCAAGAACATGTACTGACTTCGACCATAGCTACTGTCAGTTAGTCGGTCGGTGCTGAGAAATACAAGTAGGGGAGATAATTTGGCAGGAGCTGTCATAATGGTTTAAAAAAGAGAAAAAGGGGGGGGGGCAGTGTCGGTATCTCTCAAAGCCTGCTCAGACCACTGTTGCAAGTGGAGATATTTTTTTCGACTCCTCATCCCCAACAGTGAGTTTGCCTAAGTGTAGTTGTATCTAAATCCATATAAAGCTTCACTGGCCACTGTGATGCACAAGTTTTCTTGCCATTTCAAGGAAAGTGTTTCTTTCAAGGAAGGAATTTTGATCCTCTCAACTCAAAATTCTGAGGATTTTATAAAAGATTCGTCTGTTCTACCACAAACAAAGAAAAATATAGAACTTCGGATATTGTCTGCACAGGCTGCTACGTACAAGTACAGTACTACCGATAGGTGAGCTTAGGGAAGGCTGAAAGGAACTTGGCCAAATACGGCAGTCAGGTACAGTTGGGGGGTGGAGATGGGTGAAGGGAGAGGAGAGGAGGGCAGGGTCCCTGTCCAAGCTACTGTCTTAGGCCATTTGGCAGCCCAGCACAGAGGCCGTAAAGCAGGCGAGATATGGTCCACTCCACCCTCGTGCTGCCTCACCATCCACTGATATGACGCACACAGCAAAAATATAAGGCAAAGGGAAAAAAAAAAATGCTAAAGGAATAGTACCACTCATATATTTTACAGAAAAATTCCCTGGGTTAAAAAAAAAAAAAAAGGATAGCAGAAAAATATTTCTTTCGATTATCTATGAACGTTTACAAGTTAGTGTAAATATTTCTTGGTTAAAATCTATATGGCCAAAACAAATAAGATGTGGCAATTTATTTTTTCTTTAGTGTTTGAAACACGTTTTAAAGCTTCAAATAGTGTTTCGTTTTCAGTTTCTCATGCTACGAGGAAACCCACCAACATCTGGAGCTCAGTCAGTTTTGATCACCCACTTACTTCACACAAATATGAATGGTTTTATCAATAATTGCCAAAGTTTTCAGTCACATGTGTTTCATTTGCTTTCTTCATATCAGGAATTTGCTCCAACTTCTGAGCAAGGATAGCTCTGCATTGTATGTTGGGTGAGTGAGCCTGGCTTATAGCTTTATTTGGAGTGCTTGATTCTCCAATTTGCCCCAGTGAAAAGGTGCAACTTTCATTGTCCAAATTATTTCAGTCTAAAATATTATATTCTATATTTCTAAGCCCTTTGAAGTCTTTCTTGGTGGTCGGTATGGCTACTGACAGAGGCGATTGTTCTTTTCGGGTCGATGAAGCCTCTGCTATTGCCCTCTGCATATGCCACAACAATTGACCTGAGTCACACAAATACTTCCCACTCTCCCAGACTCTTATGATTCATTTTGCTGCATAGTTAGATGGAATATAATATTAATTTCGAGCATGAGACTCTCTCAGGGCTTCAAGTATCCACTCTCACTTGAACAAGTCGTCCAAGAGTTAGACTGGAACAGAATGTCGGGACATTCAGACATTCAGGATTGTTCCGATCATGAGAGCATTTGTGGAGAGAGCTGTAACCTATGGGCTAGAACAAACCTGCTGAATCATATCCATACTGGCGATAGATGAATGGGAATACTGGAGCTGTTTCGGTCATAAGAGAGTTAACAGTAACACTCTTAACTCTTTAAAGGCTCCAAACACAATCGCAGTTAAAGACGTTCGTCTACCGAATTAGCTGGAATAAAAAATACTAGAGTTGTGTCTTGAAAGGGATAATGATGGTATTTGCAACCCTCTCCCGAACTTCCATGACTCTTTTGACTGAATATTAAGTAATATGACATAAACTTGAATATAATGCCAGGAAGATGTTCCGATTGTGGTAGTAATTGGTGACATTTATTAACCTTCTCAGGTTCCAATGACTCGCTCTCAGCTTAATATAATCGTCAGCCGTTGGTTGAAGTAGAATGCCAGAGTTGTTCCAATCACAGGGTTAATTTTCCAATCATTTGTTCATTCTCTTTTTGTATCATTCCATATCAAAGCTTCCTCTCGGGTGAGTCTATAGTTGTTTTTAGGCGACCTCTGTTCAACTCATTAAACTTTCAGCAGCACGTAGGTTCCTTGGGATACTCTAATTTTGCCAACTCTTTCGTTTGCATTCACCACTGATCCTCTTGCCCCACCAGCACCGTACATCAGATCGCATCCACTTCGATAACTGTCGACCAGAGTTCTTTCCGAATGTGGAGGGTTTTGGGCAGCAGCTTTTAAAAAATGACATCAATCCAAAGAAAGGTGAAATATAGAAAGAAGTGGAATAAAATCACTTATTTCTAAGTGTTGCTTTTTTAACTTGTAAAAATCTTTACAAAGGAAACATTACTTCCTTTTCCCCTGTATTTTCATATATGTAATTGTTACCGTACTTTCGGAAAGGAGAAGAGGCCATAAATTTTGATAGACTGGCCGAACCAAATAAACGTAACTGCTTATTTGGGACAAAACATGCGTTATTCAGTGATGATTCCAAAGTTAACTTCTCCATTTGCTTTTCGGCCAGTCACAACCAATCAGAAGAATACTTGCACGCAATTGAGACAAAAAAACGAACAAATGGTATGTATAATCTCTGACCTGGGGAGGAAATTGGCGTGGTAAGGAAAAATGAAAGGAGTATATAAAGGCACTGGGAATTGGGAATTGACTGAATGATTGGACAGATAAATAAGAAACTGGAAGCGCAACCGCCAGGGTCATAATTATGTCGTCCAACAACAATGAAAGGCAACACAAAAAGAATAAAAGAAGAAGGGAAATAAAATATAATAAGTAAAAATGAAGCAATGAAACACACACACACACAAAAAAAGCACGAAAAAACACTACAGCAAAAAACAATGAAAAAATGTGAAACCTAAACCTTGCAAAGCAGTCCAGTTGCTTTCGCGCAGAAGGAGGAGTTGCTGTTGTTGTTGTGAGATATTCACCCTGCATTTGTTGGGGCACGGGCAAACATAAGAGCCTGTCATGGAACTTGCGGAAACAAAGCTCTTGATGAAAGCGCGTAGGAGCGTAGCGAGACGGCAGCAACTGGCGAAACTGGCGAATGAGGGAAAGGCGGCAGAGGCAGGGAAAGTGAGATGGTTGGTGGTGAGATCAGGCTGCCCTATGATTTGACGAGGTAGGGCGGAGCGACGAGAGAAGGCAGTGTAGACAACGTGGCGCCGATGGAGGAGTGCGCCGACGAGCTCAGGATGAAGCCCCAGACAACTTGACGGTGCGGTAGAGGTCGGCAGCACGATGGTCAAGAACGACGGGGGCAGGGCGGGACTAGAGCTGGATAGAACAACACGGCGCCGATAGAGGAGGTATGCCGACAAGCTCAGATAGAAAACCGCCCCGACGCAGCCTGTTACAGCCCCCTGGTGTTCCCTGGTGGAAAGGGTGAAATAGACTCCGCCCCTTGGCTCTCCAGCAGCAGCAGGTGGAAGCTTACGGAGGAGGCCCTGGTCCTGGTTGTCACAAATGGTACAACCCCGGTCCCCTTGTCCAGTCGTGGCGAGAGAAGAGGGTCATTGGCCGTCGTAGACCTAGGGCAAAGAAGCCTCAACCTCCTGATGGGCAGACCACTGGGCACTCCCTCCGTATAGAAAGCGACAGGCCAGTCCTTGGCTGGTATGGCTGCTGTGGAGAGAGCTGGTCTATCCGCCGGAAGGTGTTACAAAGACGAGAGATGGACTGTGTGAAGAGAGGAGGAGGCTCCTCCTCTAGGCATAGGCATCCTGGTCCAAGCAACAGCCAAAGACGGTACAATCCATCACCCTGCACCTGGTTCTGAGAAAGGTAATAAAAGCACAAATCCACGAGACAGGAGCACACCACTAGCAAGTGCCAAACACTTGGCTGAGATCGGTAGAGAGGCGGGGCCTGCAACTGCTGTTGGACCCAGGTTCGAATCCCGGCTGGGGCAGGGGAACAGTTAAGGATTTAGAATTAGAGCTCATAAAAGCAGACTCTTCCTGATCTTCACCAGATGACCCGCCGACATGTCATAAAAGTACCCCCGCTAATACCAAATACACCAGTCCTGGTGAGAGACAGCCCTAGCATGTATTCAATATGGACAGTGGGTCTTAGCGCCGAAGTGGTGACATGTAGAGAGGTATGTATAGTGTAGGAGGACTACTGGACCTTGAGTGCAGGCTGTGAAGCCTATGCCCAGAGCTCGTGACAGGACACATAAAAAAAAAAAAAAAAAAAAAAACTCAAGGGGACCAAGCAATCCTCAAGGATCCTCAAGGAAAGGAGTGGAGGGGCACCCCCTAAAATTAAAATCGTCAGAGAAACGGATATTCAGGCTGGTATCAGAGTTGGTATCAAGCCCTCCACCGTGAGAGATAATCCTGAAGAAGCTCACTTTGCAAAACATTTCTCATTGACTTTCTTGTTGGTAACCCCACTGATCCCAAAGCATTTTTGTCCCAACAATGTCGAATCTAGGTGACCAAAAAAAAAAAAAAAAAAAAGTGTAAAATCAGATACAGGTGAAAAGCCAAGATTCAGATTAGGATAGGATCAACTTTGGCAGAGGAGGAGGGCTAGCTGATGCTGCCTTAGCCATTGGCCCTCACATGGGCTGTAACCCAGCACAACTGCACACAATGGCCATGATGGGAAGGAAAACCAAGGAGGGAAAACCTCTGAAACTTATAAAACCAAACAATGAGACAAATTAAAAGCTCGGTCAAGCGAAGAAGAGCACTACAGGAGTCACGGGATTAACATTAATTAAAACAGACTGACTGGGGAGATTACAAATGATATGGAGAGCAAAGGAAATCTCTGTGTCAAACTTCGGGCAAAAAGTAGACAAAATACCTGGAAAATACCACTAGAAAAGGGAGGAGGACACTAAAGCCCAACCCAGCATTAGTCTTCGATCTATATGTATACACAAGGATGGAGCCCTCATAAGTAGAGGGTTGTTCTAAAAAGAGATAAAGGGATACGTGTGAGGGAAATGAGCACTTTTCACCTGGAACGGTCCTTCAGAGTTTCACCAGAGGGAGTCACCAATGACCCACCCACGGGACTTGATGTGGAGAAACTGTCAACCTAAGGACAGAGAAGACTGATAAAGCACTCTGAACTCTGTAACCAAAGGGCTTCGGGAAACTCAAGTGAGTGGCATAAACAGAAGACAGGGAATCCTGGGAGAGCATGACAAAGAACACAGAGTCCTAGAAGCGGTCAAGATGATACCAGTATCTCAGCATCAGCAATTGGTGGTGCATATTCAAAGGGAGTGTACGAGAATCTACCAACAAGCTCAGAATCAGGAATGATGTAGTGCTCAGTAGGATTTGAACCACCAGCATAAAGCACCAATCTAAATTCTGGAGATGGGCATCTGTAGCAGAGGAGTAGACCTCATGTCCATACTGAAGTTTAAGAAGTATATGAATTCTATGCAAAAAATGAGGGTCTGATGAACAGCACCCCCAAGAGGTATGAGCAAGGACCCCAGGAAGTCTCATGAGGTTGGTACAAAGGTGATTTAACAGAACGTAAATGAGGGAACCCAGGTCATCTGACTATCTCATATAAGACCAGAAACTGAGCATCTCCCACTAGGGAGACTCTGTAGCAATTGAGATATAGGTCTGGGGGTGGGGCCCACCCCACAGACTTTAAAAAATGGAAAATCACAGTACTGTATTTGTTATTAAAAAAAGGGAACTAAAAGGAAACCATAAAACTCAGCCACTATAAAACTCTGTTATAAGCTAGCTGCAATTTCTTTCAAGCACAGACATCCAAGATGCAGTGATGGATATTGAAAGTCACTGACATAATGAGGACGACATACATTAGCTGAAACATATTGATTAAACTGTTAATAGCGCCACTTGCAAGATAGTGACACTAAAGATACTCTACTGCGATACCCAGTCATCGAGTGGATGGAGCATTAGAAAACATCCCCCTCTCAAATCCTTAAAAAACTATTACAGCCAAAAACTGTTGAATAAAAAAAAAAAAAGGCAAACACCCATGAAGAGCATGTAAAATACCATGATGTCAGACTGTGTCATATGCCTTCTCCAGATTTACCAAAAAACAATGATCTGGTGCTGGTTAGTGGAGAAAACCTGACAGGCAGAAGATTCCAAGGACAGTAGGTAGAGCATCAGAGGTAAGTTGCATTTTATGATAATCATACTTGGCAGGTGATATGTAGTTACCTTTCTCCCAAAACCACATGAGCTGAGCATTCACCATCCATTCCAAGACCTTGGCATAAACAAGAATTTGGAGTTAATGGGTTATAATTTTTATGCCGAAAGATGATCCTTAACCAGCTTAGGGACAGGAATAGCTAGAGCAACACTCCAAGCAGAGATCTCACCACTACACCAGATTCTGTTATAATAAAACATCAAACATGTCTCATCAGAGATGTGATGTTAAAAGGTATAAGAAATATCGTCACAGCCAGGAGAGGAATCACGGCAGTGTGACAAAGATGCCTGAAAATCAGATATTGAAAAAAGGAGGTTATAATACTCTCCCACAGAAAAGGGAAAACTGAGACCAAAAGATTTTAAATGCTGACAGTGGCATGCCAGTGGCGAATATGTATCCTTTGACACTAGCAAAATGTATTTTTTTATGCGAGGAGGGAATGAACCAGAGGCCGCGAGCCTGCAAAGAATTGTTCTTCCTTCCAAGAGAAAAAACAAAGTACCAAAAGGAAGAGAGCCAAATTCAAGATCCGATCATTTCGAGATGCCTGAACACTGCGTTTGAAAGATTGGAGATCCTAGGAAATACAGACAGAGGGAGACAGTTCCAGAGGTGACCTGTTGCATAAATGAAGGACTGTGAGTAACGGTTACCTCTTGCATTAGAGAGTTGGACAGAAAAGGGATGAGAGTTTGCCGCTAGACGGGTGCTATGTGCCCGCCATAGAGGTGGGAGGAATGCATGAAGACACTTCAGAGGAGCAGTGACCATTTTGAAGTAGCAATAGAAAAGAGACAAATAAAGATGCAACAGTGCAATGAAGAGACAGAGGTTGAAGGGAGTCAGTAAGAGGAGGAGAGTTAATGAGAGACGAAAAGCCTTTGACTCCACCCTACTGAGAGGAGAACTCTGTATGTGGGAGGAAAGCCTCCCCGCACATGAGGACTTGTACTCCACATACAGGGGCAGATAAAAACCTGTATAGAGTTAACAATTGTGCAAGGGTAAAGAAAAGAACAAAGTCGGCTTAGCACACCCCAATCTCTTGGAAGCAGATTTTACAAGGAAGATGTAATATAATCATTCCAAAAAAGATTAAGTCCCGAAAGGTAAATGAAACCTCAAGCATGTTCAAGTGATGATGCAGGATTAAGCTGAATATTATTAAACATTAAGGTGGGTATACCTGTGGAAGATTTTGTTGGGTGGATAAGGTGTAAAGAACTGAGTCTTTGATGCATTACAAAAACAACCAGATTATCTTTACCCCATTGTCAGAGATACAAGCCAAGTCAGACATTAGGTGTGCCATAGCTTCATCTCTTGTCTGTTGAAGTAATGCTGCTGAGATGGATGTTGCGGGGAATCGAGGAATGGAAAGGTGAAGGGTGGGTCGTCAGCATAAGAGTGGATAGGGTTAGATGTACAGCTTAGAAGGTCATTGATGAATAAAAGGAAGAGAGTTGGTGATAGTAGGACAGAGCCCTGAGGAACACCACTGTTGATAGATCTAGAGAGAGAGAACGATGGCCAAGTCTACAACAGCAGCTATAGAACGACCAGAAAGGAAGCTAGAGATGAAGGGACAGATAGAAGGATAGAAACCGTAGAGGGCAGTTTGGAAATAAAAGATTGTTGCCAGACTCAATCGAATGCCTTTGAGACTGTCAAGTGCAATGCCTTGAGATGGCAAAGCTTTCGCTCAAAGTCCCGAAAGAAGAAGGATGACCACGGGAGTCTGAAGGTAGATGAGAAGGATCGCCAGTTTAGCGTCCCTGACGGAACCCATACTGGCAATCAGAAAGAAGGTTGTGATGACAGGAAAGATGCTTTAAAATTTTTCTATTAAGAACTGACTGATTCAACTTTTGAGATACTTTTGAGATACAAGATGTTGAAGCAATTGGACGATAGTTGAGGGTTTGAGAATGGTCACCCTTCTTTAGGACTGGCTGAATAGAGAGCAAACTTCCCAGCAAAGAGGGAAGAGATACAAGTTGATAGACAAAGGCGAAAGAGCTTGCCTAGACAGGGTGTAAGCACTGAAGAAGAACAGTTCTTGAGAACAACAGGAGAGGGACTCCATCAGGCCCCATATGCCTTATTAGTACTGAGGCCAGCAATGGCAGAAATACATTAGCCTGAAGGAGAAATTTTAATGTCAGGCATGAGGAAGTTTGAGGGGGGAAGTTGATGGAGGAACAGCACTGGAATCGTCTAAGGTGAAATGGAAAGGAGAAAGCCTAAGTGAAGAGATCTGCTTTATAAGTAGAAGAAATAGCTACAGAGCCATCAGAGTGGAAGTGGAAGAGGAAGAGGAGGAGGATGATGAGGTAAACTTGTTAGAATAGGTTTTTGGCAAGGTGCCAGAAGAAGTGGGAAGAATTTGAGTTGTCGGAGAGTTGAGAGCATTTATTATGGATGAAATTATTTTTAGCAGAGTGAAGAACAGACTTAGCACGATTCCGGGCAGAAGCACGTATATAAAGATGTGATTCAGGGGTGAGTGGAATTGGCTCCAGTACCTTTTATAGGCCTCTCTCCTTGTTGGGTGCGGACAGCATGTTAGAACATGTGTGATTAAACCAAGGCTTTCTTGCTGGATATGAGAAAGGAATGTATGCTTCTACATGCCCGAGAGAATAACCTCCATAATGCGCGAGGTACACTCAGATGG
Organism: Coenobita brevimanus; assembly: GCF_032717465.1. NCBI lineage: Eukaryota > Metazoa > Arthropoda > Malacostraca > Decapoda > Coenobitidae > Coenobita > Coenobita brevimanus. The sequence continues at coordinate 10,570,959 of NC_137055.1, read as the reverse complement.
CTCCCGCCATGGAAGCAATAATAATTTCATGGAAAATCGAGAGTAAGTACTGCCTCCTACCCTCCCAATCTGCAGCTCCAAATTGCCACAGACGACATTTTCTTTGGAGGGTGAGGCCCACAGTCCGTACCAGAGCCATAGGACAGGTTAAGGTGATAAGGGTTGTGATTAGGAGGAGCCCAATGGAGAGAAAGGATTAACATGTAAGCAGAAGGATTAGTAGTAAGGAAGAGGTCAAGTATGTTGGAAGCTTTCTCAAGGCGGTCAGGGATACAGGTAGGGTAGGGTGCTGTACAAGCTGCTTCAAGTCATTAAGAATAGAAAAGTGAAGTGCAGGCTAGTTAGTTCACCAGGTCTACAAATAACTCAGCAAAAGATTGATTATTAAATATAATACAAAACTAGCGGCACAACTGCCAGAGTCACATGCCACTGGACAACAAGGTAAAAGACCCCTCCCCTCCAGAAATGCATACTCGAAAGCTAGTATTCTTTTGTAAAAATATAATACTTCAAAGGACAACAAAATAGCTTATTAAATACAAAGTACTGATAAAAGTGGTTAAAAGCCCACCTCCTGAAGAAAACTAAAAACATCAGTAAAATTGCTGTAGGCTTCTCCAAGCATTGAGGATAGACAATAGGTACCATCCGCCACTTCATGCCTGTGGAGGAATCTCTGACGTAGGTCCCCCAGATTTGGACACCGACCAGCAAGTGATGGGACAGTAAGGAGAACAAGAAAATCATCACTATACAGCTGAGTCCCACCACACTTCAGGAACCCACGCGTAAGCCATGAGTGCCCAATGCATAGCTGGGTTAGAGCCACCTCTAATCGTCAAGGCACGGAGGGGGGAACCCTCAGCACAACCACTCTCTGAAAAAAATTCAGAGTGAAAGTGTTACCGTGTTCTCTCAGGCTTGGCTCAAGAGAAAACGTTTTCTATGGGAGGGGTAGCTATTCCAAACCATTCATAACTGGTTAGATGCTTATTTATTTGGTACGAATTTATATGTAGTACAAGAGTATATTGATTTTCAGAAGTTCTTTGTCTCACCCTCAAGAGCTCAATTTCTACCTTGAATTCTTTGTCCTCCACCTCAAGACCGTGGTGCCTTGAATTTCGTCATTGGTGAGACCGTGGTGTGACATGTCTTTACTGGCCAGGTCACTGCTAACAGGCGAGTTGCCGACATGGTTTGCAGGGAGGAGGGGGCCAGGTGGGGCCAGGCATTATCCCTGCCTGATGGTGGGTAGAGGAATAACATATGTCTACCAATAATCACCCGTGAAATTTGAAAAATGTGCATATGACAGACCTCGCAATTGCACAATGTATGGATACGACATCGGGTGTCACTGTGACAAAACGTGGTGACGTATCCATACGTCGTCGGGACGCCTCAGGTTAATTAATTATGAGCAACAGCATCGTATTGTCTACACCAACAAGTATGAATCGAGTACTTCAAAGAATGTGTCATATTAGATGTAGGAAATGAGCAGTTGGTAGTGTGCCGTCAAGAAGATGTAACTATCCGTCTCCTCATTGCCCTCCACACCAGTATTTGCAGGAAACCAAGCAAGTCCGCACAACGGGCAAGGAGAAAAAACTACATTAAATTTGATAAAACCAGCAGATGAGATGAATTAAAAGACTCCAGTACAGACAGAGCACTGTGGAAGTCACTGAAAATCAGAAACACAGACTGGGGGAGAGTAAAAATGATTTGAAGAGCATATAAAATTGCAGTCATTTCTGTCGTATATACTGAAGCAATGCTATGAAGGCCATAGCCCTGAGTGAAGGAAGGGAAGATGACACCAAATCCTACTCTATAGTATCAGTCTTAGATCTGTCAGTATAGACAGGGACAGAGCCCTCATGAGTTGAAGCATGTTCTAAAAAGAGAGAGAGAGGGTCACCTGAGAGGGAAGTGAGCTCTTTTTACCAACAATGGACCTATGAAGTGTCATGCGAGGGAGGAGCCAGAACCCACCCTCGGGAT
>NC_137055.1:10533946-10563946 GCF_032717465.1 Coenobita brevimanus | reverse complement strand
ACCGAAGCACTGCCTACCTAGCATAACTGAACATTAGTGCTGCTCTGATGGATGGACTTGATGAAAAGCTGTTATATAATGTTGCCAGTTCCGGCTCATAAATGGTGCAAGGAACATTACATCATGCCATCATACATAAAAATGCTAAAAATGGAGTCAGTAGAATCGGAGTGACAAGTGCATTAGAGAAACACCTGCCGTTCACAGGCCACTATCTTTAATATAAAACGAGACTGTTTGTACTGTTGGAAATGTGTGAACTATAGTAAGATCGCCAAACAATCAAAGGACCAACGTGAGGCGATTCATGAAGCAGGAAAAATGAACTATAGTTATCTGTTGTAGCCAAGACGATGGAGCGAGCAGATAGCTAGGGAGAGTCTGTATATACTGTACTATCTATCTACCTATTGCCAGACACCATAATCCCGTAAATGATGGCCATTTGACACTGAGTTAGTTGTTTTACAGGGAGGGGCACCAACCCTCCACCAACCCACTTGTTGACACGTAGGGAGCACGTATGGTTTGGTTATATGGTTACCACCCAGCGTTGTAAATGTCTGTATATACACGCATTGAAAATGGTGATATTGTGGCAGCCGAGACCAAGTACCACCATGACTGTCAAATCCGTTTTCATGATGGGCATGGGCTTCAGAGGAAACCAAGGGGCAGGCCTTCAGGGTCAGTCGGCACCTGAAAACACACAGACCTCCGGGAATCTGCAATTGAGTGTGATAGCACACTTTCTCACCTTTCGGAATTACACAACATTCACCATTTGCCTACACAGGTGAATACCGCAAGAGACTGGTCTGCATTGATACTGGAGTCGTGGCATGTGTTTGTGCTAAAGCAGATTGTGCAGTCAAATCAGATGTGGAGGCAGCTGCACGTATCACTGGCCTGAACTACGCTGATGTTAAGCTCAAAAGCAGTGACAAAGTTATATCCGTTGGTGCTGCAACCTGTGCTGCCACTGTCCGTAGCAAAGACGTTGAGGTCGAGTCAACACTGGTCTTCATGTGCGGGTCACATGTGTGATAAAGAACCGATCAGATATGGAGAATTGCCTTAAACATGAATTTAACATACACCTACCAGCACTACTTGACAGGGGTCTATCTCTCTATCTATCTATTCCCAGACGCCTTAAATCCGTAAGGGGTGACCACAGACAAATCGCTTCCATGTCGCTCTGTCCTTCACCATTTCACTACTCACTTCCCAGCTCACACACCCCCTCTCTCATATTCCTCGCCATTCCATCCCTCCATCTCATCCTTGGCCTCCCCCTCCCTCTCCCCCTGTCCACCTCAGTCAAATACACTCTCCTCTCCTCGCCAGTCTTTCGCTGTCCCTCCTCTCCATATGGCCAAACCACCTCATTGTATTTCTCCTAATGCTTTCTATCATATCTACATCCACACCACAATGCACATTCACTTCCTCATTTGTCAGTCTGTCCCTCCATGCGACTCCACATGCTCCTCTCAAATAACTCATTTCCACTGCTGTCATTCTTGATTTGTGTCCCTTCAACAAGGTCCAAGCTTCACTTCCATAAGTTAGAGTTAGTATCACAATACTGTCATGCAGCGACCTTTTTACTTCCATGCTCACTTCTCAGTTTCTCATCACCGCTTTCAAATATCCAGCAGCTTTTCTTCCTTGTAGTACCCTTTCAAGCACAATTGTACAAATGTACAATGCGCAAAAACAACAAAAGTGGTCTTGCCAACGTGCTGAAAGCTCCAGTAGACCCAATATCCACCGAAGCTCTTAATAACCCATAGTATGTGTTGGATGGAGGACATTTGCTGCAAAATGTGACATGGCCTGTGGCCTACACGTATGGTGATGTGCGCGAAGGCTATGTGAATCACGTTATCAATAGCTATGGCAAAGAATGCATTGTCTGCTTTAATGGCTACACAAATCTTACCCTGTCAACCAAGGTGGCTGAACAGAACCGCCGCACTGATACAAATGGCTCTGAAGACATAGTGTTTGATATCAACACATCAGTCACTTGCAATCAACGCTCCATTTTAGCAGATCGTAACAACAAGTCACGGTTAACCAGTAGGCTGAAGACCGGCTTACATCTGAAGGCGTTGCTTGCTGTCAAAATCAGGCTGATCCTGACTACATAATAAGTGGCACAGCATTGGCATTTGCTGGGAATATCGCACGAGCCTGTTGTATTTGTGGCAATGGATACAGATCTGCTAAGCATGTTGGTTGATGGTTCCACAACAGCAATATCTACATGCAGTATGCATATACTTTGTTTACAGCATACACAATATCCAGAAGGCAATGCTTCCACACACCTAACAACACATGTTGATAGCTCAGGCTATCACCGGATGTGACAGTCTCTACCTTATATGGCATGGGCACAAAGGCTATGACAGTCTTGGAAAGCGAGGATTGAAGGACGCTGGATGTGTTTAAGAAGAGCGATGCCAGCCATGAAGACGCAGCCAGAGTGGGGGAAACATTCTTATTGAAGATATACGAGTATAATGCCAATCCGACATGTACAACAGTTCAAAAGCTGAGATTTGTGCAGTGCATGCAGAGGATGAGCAAAGTATCCAGCAGTTTCCAACTTCAGAGCCTACCTCCCACATCCTCAGCTGCAAAGTACCACTCATATCGAGCTTACTTCACTGTTCAGGAGTGGTTGGGCAATGCTGAGGATCTAAATCCTACTGACTAGGGTTGGGAGCTTCAAGGTGGAATGCACAATCCCACTTTGACTTACACATTAGTATCAACAGAGCATGTTCTCACATTGTCATATGGGTGTTGTTACATAGCCTATGATTTCATCATCCTTTGTGTAATTTTAACGCACAGTTGCTGCATGTTTGATCACGAGCGTGTTCTGCCTCAGTCCCCACCTTCTACCGCTATAGTAGAGTAAGTCGTTCTCTCTGTTATTCAAAGCGGGATTTTCAGCTCTTTGTCCCCATGGCTTCATTTGCGCGTCCTTCTTACAAGTTGTATCAAGCTCTGCCGGCCCCTATATAATGAGCTCAGTCTCTGCATCTTTGCCACTTAGATCTGCTTCTCATTTTGTTCACATCTCTGTCCTCCCCTGTACAGTTATTATTATTGTGAGTGCTCAAGAAATCTCCAAACATCTAGCAGCTGTGTGTAATTTGAGTATAACTGTTGTTGTATTTTTTCTTGTACTGTGTAGCATAAGGTTAATTCTTAGGCCTAGTGAGGTCTTTTTGATTAATGTTGGGTTTTATGTCCATCAGTTTTATATTATTTTGTATCTGTAATAATATATCTGGCATTCACTGAGTATTATCTGGTATCTCATTTTATCAGGGCTGACTTAGATAAATTTACTCTTGCTAATTTCGTGTTAATAGAGGCTATTGCAGTTAACCATATATTTAACCTGTTTATTTGCCATTACATTATCCTTATGAGTCCTGAATGTTTTGTTGTTAGTTTGAGCATTAAACTTTAACTTGTAATTTTACCTAACTCTTTCGTTTTGAACCTGGAACTTTACGGGACAGTAGTGACTCTTAGTATTCTCACTTAAAGTGTACGTTATCTTTCTCTGTTCCGTAACATAAATTTGGCGACCTCATATCAGGATATTCAGGATATTATCATAAGGATATTGCTTGATATTTTGTGACTGTTACTTATTAATTATGTCTACTATTACTACACTTGATGAAGCCAAAGATTTTTTGTCAAATGTGCAAACAGTGTGTGATGTAGAAAACAGAACAAAGAATGAACTTAAGCTTGTTGCTCAACAATTGGGAATTGCTGTTCGCTCTCATCATTCTAAAGATCAAATTGTTGACATGATTAATGAAAGCTTGTTTAATGTAACTCCTCCAAATGAGCAAACGCAGATTGAATTAGCTAAGTTACAGCTAGCCCTGCAGGAGGCAAAAGCTAAGGAGGCTGAATTTCAGGCAAATGCTCGTATTCAAGAGGCACAGGTACAGGCTCAGGCACAAATTGAACTTGCCAGGATTCAGGCAGACCATGAGTATCGCATGAAACAAGGTGGAACTGGATCATCTAGCTCTGATGATTTTGATGTGGCTAAAAATGTTAAACTTGTCCCTCCTTTTAATGAATCTGATTTAACAAAGTATTTTCAGTTGTTTGAGAGGGTAGCTACAGGTTTTAATTGGCCTAAGGAGTATTGGCCAGTACTCCTTCAAACTGTTCTCACCGGTAAAGCTCAAGTAACTTATACATCTTTGCCTCAGGATCAATGTGATAATTATGATGTAGTTAAGAGCTTGATTCTTAAGGCCTATGAGCTTGTTCCCGAAGCCTATAGAGTAAAATTTAGGACAACTTATAAGCAAGATAAGCAATCCCATGTTGAGTATGCAAAAATCAAAGAAGATCTGTTAAAGCAGTGGTTAAATTCTAAGAATGTGGATTCTGATTTCGGTAAATTTAAGCAGATGATTTTGCTGGAGGACTTCAAAAGGTGTGTTAATAAAGATGTAAGCCTATATCTTGATGAGAAAAGAATTGATAATTTGTCTGATGCTGCAGTTTTAGCTGATGAGTATGTTCTCACTCACAAGATATATTTTAGAGAAAAAGGGAAAGCTGAGAGTAAGTACGTTGTCTCTACTCAGAGTACAGGTAACAGGAAAGAGAACAAAGATGATGTTTCTCAGGAAGTAAATACCAGCTTCACCTCTAGATTTCAGAAAAGTAAATGTACTTATTCTAGTAAGCTTGGTCATACTACGGAGAAATGTTTCAGGAGACAGCGTGATGTGAACAAAAAGGAGTCTTTAAATATTCAGTCAATTGGTCTAGTATCCACCCTTGAGAGTTCCCAGAATTCTTTAACTGAGTTAACTGAACCTGCTTTGAGGGGTAACTTAAATTCTCATGATGGAGCTCCTCTTTTGAGCAGTAACGTGGGTGACACTCTCAAGAGTTCATGTGCTAATTTCCTGTCTGATGGTTTTGTCAGTCCTCTGGACAGTAATGACAGGAAATCAGTTAAAATATATCGTGACACAGGTGCTTGCCAATCCCTTATGCTGACCAGTGTTCTAGGCTCTAATGTTAATTCCTCTGATGAAACTGTAATCTTACAAGGTGTAGGGAATAATTACTTCTCTGTCCCTCTGTGCAGAGTGAATTTAGAGTCTGGTTTTGTTAATGGTTCCGTTATGGTTGGGTTGGTTGAGACACTCCCAATGTCAGGTGTAACTTTCTTACTTGGAAATGATATTGGTGGAAGTCAGGTGTGTCCAGCTCCTCGGTTGTCTAGTGAGCCAGTGGCTGCGTCCCAGGATTGTGGTGTCCCTGATGTGTTCCCTGCATGTGCTGTCACTAGGGCTAAGTCTAAAGTTACTGGTGATTTAGAGGATAATGATGATGATGATGTTATCCTAGCTGACACTTTTCTTGCTAATTTGGACCACTCACCAGATGAGGCAGTACCCCGTAGTGTTGATAATTTGTCTCGTCAAGAGTTGGTTGAGTTGCAGGTTGCTGACCCTGAGTTGAAAGGTCTAGCTAACTCTGCTTACAGTGAAGAAGAGTCAGCCGGTGCTTCTACTTGTTATTATATAAAGTCAGGAGTACTTATGAGGAAGTGGAGACCCCCAACAGCATCAGCCGACTGTGAATGGGAGGTTGTACATCAAGTTGTCATCCCTCGTGTTTGTAGGCAGGATATCATTAGAGTGGCTCATGATTCCAGTTTGGCAGGACACCTTGGAGTGAGGAAGACTGTGGCAAGCATTTTGAAACACTTCTACTGGCCAGGTATCTTCAGGGATGTTTCCTGGTATTGTAAGTCTTGTCACACCTGTCAAGTTGTGGGGAAGTGTAATCAGACCGAAAAGGTTGCACCTCTAGTTCCCATTCCCCCTTTTCAGGCGCCTTTCATCCGTGTGTTGGTGGATATTGTGGGCCCTCTTCCTAAGACTTCTTCAGGATTTTCTTATGTGTTGACCATGATTGATATGGCTACTCGTTATCCTGAAGCCATTCCACTTAGAAACATCTCAGCAAAGAACGTGGTTAAGGAAATGCTAGGGTTCTTCACAAAGTTTGGTCTGCCCAAGGAGGTACAGTCAGACCGGGGAAGTAATTTCATGTCAAACGTTTTCAAGCAGTCTCTGAAAGAGTTGGGCATCACCCAGATCACGTCTTCAGCTTACCATCCCCAGACCCAAGGAGCGTTGGAGAGATATCATCAAACACTCAAATCGATGCTCAAGAAATACTGTTTGGAACATCAGAAAGACTGGGATAAAGGTCTTCCATTCGTTGTGTTTGCCGCAAGAGAATCTCCAAATGAATCACTGGGCTTCTCACCTTTTGAACTACTGTTTGGCCATGAAGTAAGAGGACCCCTTAAGCTACTCAAGGAATGCTGGCTGTCGGAGGAAGATGACGTCAACCTGCTGGAGTATGTGATGAAGTTCAAAGAACGGCTGTCCACTGCTTTACAGCTGGCGAGAGAGAATTTAGGAGCTGTTCAGGAGAAGATGAAGACTTGGTATGATAAGAAGTCCAGGTTACGCCACTTTCAGCCAGGAGATCAGGTTTTGATTCTGCTACCAGTTCATGGGCAACCTCTTCAAGCCAAGTTTAGTGGCCCTTATTTCGTGGAGAAGAAACTCAGTGATGTCAGCTATGTCATCGCCACACCAGATCGTAGAAAGAGCAAGCAACTATGTCACATCAACATGCTAAAGTTATATCACAGGCGGGACGAAAATAATCCAGTCTGCACCGTAGCTGTTCCACCCGAGTCTACAAGTGAAGTTCTCCCATGCAGCATGAGCCTGAGTGATAGTTTGGGGAAGAATCCTGATATCATGAATGATCTCCAGACTAAGCTTTCTCATCTACCTCCCAAGGAAAGGCAGGAGTTTTCGGCATTACTGCAGGAGTACCCGCAAGTGTTCCGTGCTACTCCAGGAAGAACCATTGTGTTGATGCATGATGTCGATGTTGGAGACGCAAAGCCAATTAAATTGCCTCCTTACCGTGTGAACCCAGTGAAAGTTCCTCTCATCCAGAAGGAGCTTGGCTACCTGTTGGACCACAAGATGATTGAGCCCTGTCAGAGCGAGTGGAGTTCTCCTGTCACTCTAGTCCCTAAGCCAGGTGGGTCACAGAGGCTTTGCATCGACTACAGACGTGTTAATCAGATAACTAAAACAGACACTTACCCTCTCCCTCGTGTGGAAGATTGCATAGACAAGATCGGAAAGGCTAGGTACATAAGTAAGTTTGATTTGTTAAAGGGATACTGGCAAGTACCTATGACTGAACGTGCTAGGGAGATCTCATGTTTTGTAACATTAGGAAAGACTTTTACATGTTCTGTAATGCCATATACAGATTGTTTTAGAGTCATAAGAAATTTCCTTTGTAAATTTCTTTTTTCTTTGTGGGGAGGTGTTACATAGCCTATGATTTCATCATCCTTTGTGTAATTTTAACGCACAGTTGCTGCATGTTTGATCACGAGCGTGTTCTGCCTCAGTCCCCCCCTTCTACCGTTATAGTAGAGTAAGTCGTTCTCTCTGTTATTCAAAGTGGGATTTTCAGCTCTTTGTCCCCATGGCTTCATTTGCGCGTCCTTCTTACAAGTTGTATCAAGCTCTGCCGGCCCCTATATAATGAGCTCAGTCTCTGCATCTTTGCCACTTAGATCTGCTTCTCATTTTGTTCACATCTCTGTCCTCCCCTGTACAGTTATTATTATTGTGAGTGCTCAAGAAATCTCCAAACATCTAGCAGCTGTGTGTAATTTGAGTATAACTGTTGTTGTATTTTTTCTTGTACTGTGTAGCATAAGGTTAATTCTTAGGCCTAGTGAGGTCTTTTTGATTAATGTTGGGTTTTATGTCCATCAGTTTTAATAATATTTTGTATCTGTAATAATATATCTGGCATTCACTGAGTATTATCTGGTATCTCATTTTATCAGGGCTGACTTAGATAAATTTACTCTTGCTAATTTCGTGTTAATAGAGGCTATTGCAGTTAACCATATATTTAACCTGTTTATTTGCCATTACATTATCCTTATGAGTCCTGAATGTTTTGTTGTTAGTTTGAGCATTAAACTTTAACTTTGTAATTTTACCTAACTCTTTCGTTTTGAACCTGGAACTTTACGGGACAGTAGTGACTCTTAGTATTCTCACTTAAAGTGTACGTTATCTTTCTCTGTTCCGTAACAGTGTAAACAATTGTGTGGGAAGAGGTGCAAATGTCGGAAAGCAGGACTCTACTGTACACATATGTGTTCCTCGTGGATTGGCCAATCTTGTGCTAATTCATGCCCACATGTTGGAGAAGATACTGAGTCCCCATGTTATAACTGTGACCATAACTAACTATGATACCGAGAAAAAAGAAGCTTTATTTAGAAATAGTTCAATAACTGCTGCTGGCAAATGTTAGTGCTGGTTGTTGACTGTAAATCTGTTGAATTAACCATTTTGTTTAAAACAAATGTTAGTGCTGGTTGTTGACTTTTAATGTGTTGAATTAACCATTTTGTTTGTAATAGTATATTACCTTGATCATATCTTAAATATATGTCAATGAATCATTGAGGTTTTCTTATATCTTAAAAAAAAAAAAAAAAAAAAAACTTTAAGAGGTATTACATGACCATCTGTGACTTCTGGTTCCAAAGCTATATAAACATCCCATGTCGTTGGTGGCCATCTTGGATTTTCGTCCCACACGGCTAGCTCATGCGGAATGTTTAGAATGTTTGTGGATTTTGACTTAGCATGCTTCCAAGTAGCTTTCTTGAAAAAAAAAAAAAACACTTTCGATTTTTTTTCCAGGTTCCCTTCGAAATTGAGCTAATGCTCCTGGTCTAGGAAACCTCTTTCACTGCAGTTATATCGTTTTGGCTGATTTTTGCCATATGCAGGCTATTTTATTCGGCTCAGAAAAGTTTTTCGAACCTGAGGTATTACGTATAGCCATTATCCATTATTAACTCCTTCACTACAAGACGACTCCTCCAAAAATCATCAAATCTTCTATTCAACAGCTGGAAGAAAGTATGAAAGACGTCCTCCAGTTGAAGGGCCAGAAGGGCGTTGGAGCAGATGGACCAGTGATCCAAGGCTTTAATACCACATTATTTGTTCTAAATAATCAAAGAAAAATAGATACGCATCCAGGAATATTTACTAACTTGAATGATGGAAAATTTCAGAAGTTTGACCTTGTTGTTTGCTGCTAATTACGCTTTATGAAGTGCAGTACAGTCACATTATTTTTTATCTTCACAGGAAAATTAAATGGCCTAGACTACACCTTCACGTACTCAGTTTTGATAAGGCCGTCAGTCTCTACAGCATGTTTTAATGTACTGTCATGGCACTGAGATTTAATGAGGAAGGTGTCCTTGCAGGGGTTCATCTTCCCATATTTATTAATCTTCTAGAACTTAACCTCATTAATCTTTTTTTTTTTTTTTCAATTTACACTTGCCAAACCTGACGTTATTATTAAATCTGAGAGAACGTCCCTATGGTGAACAAGAAACGGAGACTAAGCCTAGAGTACCTATTCCAGCACGAAATGCTTTTTCGAAGCTATCTAAGTAGGAAGAAAAAATGTAAAAATACGCCATTTGATTAAAGTTTTTAAGTTGCCCATAAAACTTCTTGGCTTCTCTTATCTTCACTTATACAGCTAGCATGATAACTAGAGTGCATATTAAAGTGAAAAGTACAAACAAATCTATTTTTGACAACAGCACACTGTTTTAAAGAAATTTATCCTGCAAACTGGCTAAGATAAATATGATCCCTGTTTCTCTCAATGAATGTGGCAGGCATGTTCACCAAATCCTAGCTAAGTCTACTAATACCAAGTCAGTTCACTTTCCGTCAGTGCGCAGCGAAGCGTGGCTTGTGTGACGTCAGCTGGCTTAAGTAACAGAAAATGCATAAAAAGGCAGAATCAAATTAAACATTTATGATAAGGGAAAATGAAGAAGGGGAAGAAGTGCAGACTCGCTTAACCCTATAATATACCAATAGATTCCCTTACACCCCTACACCTTCCCTCACGTATTTCAGTCCCTTCCCTCATTTCTCTGGACTGAAAATGTCATGGTATGATAAGTGGAGCAAGCATACACTCACCGTCATGGTCAGGAGTCAACTGAACACTGGGGTTTCATGCCAGAGCCAGTCGAAGTCACTCCGATGCTCTGCCCCCTGCGCGAGCTTGGAGCTGTTTTAGAAGGAAGTGGTCCGACTTGGTATAAGTAGACTTAGAATCCTAGCCTGGCGAAAGTGATGAGGTGGATGGCTTTGTTCTCCTGGAGGATTGTTTGGACGTAAAAGGGCATAGGGTTGCTATGAGCAGCCTTGCCTACCTACCTAGTCCAGGTGTACAATATCTCACACTCTTGAAAAGTGAACCTATCCATAACTCCGTTTATCAAGAAGTGCTGTTGAATTAAATGGTCGGTGAAAGCCTCTATAATATTATCGTACTATATTTCTCAAAGATGCAGCAGAATGTAGTATTTACATGTCAAAACAAAAGACAAAACCATTACTTTCTTCAGCAGCACCAGTATTCTGTACACACTATGTGACACAGGACAGTATTGCCCTAGGTGGATGGAAACCTGGTTAAGGAGATGATACTCCTGTTTCATTAGTCAGAACGTACATATCTGAATATATCTCTTTGCTTACCTTTTATTGCGTTTCATTCGCAGTTATGAGCAAGTGACCAGGCTCACGTGAACATAGTTGTTAATCTCAAATGTTTTTTTTCTGTCTTTGTTAAACTTAAATACACAATACGCACTTCTTGCTTCAACACTATGCTTATGGCAATGTCCATTTAGAGCAACACCTCAGCGTAACCTGATGAGGGGACTTAAACCCAAATACCCTGTACTTGACCCGTTCCATGGAAAACCCACGAGATGTCCTAGACCAGTGGTTCTTAACCTTTTTTGAGTCACGGACCCCTTTGAGAATCTGGTGAACTCTATGAACCCCTTCCCTACAACAATGCACATAAGCACAAACGCAGCATTTTGCATGCAATGAATATACATTATTTTTTTGAAAACTACCTCACGCAGTGTATCACAAAGTATAAAATAGCCTTTACAAAGAATTATGTTTCTCACTCTTTTTCATGCAAAAACTAATGGCCACTCGAAAAAATGAAATACATCAAACTTGAGCAAATTAAACAAAACAAAACTTTAAGTCTGTTCAAAAGTTCATTTCAGTGAGAGGGTTGTTGTTGCTGTTTGGCTTGAATAAGATGAAACTGTGGAGTGGTCTTTGACAAGGCAACACGCATGTCATCGTTGACATCCAGTTGATTTCGACTTTTCATTTTGATAGAAACAAGCGCTGAAATCCCTGACTCACAAAGGTATGTAGTTGCACACGGAATCAGAGCCCTCATAGCTCGCTTTTCCAGACGAGGGTAGGCTTGTGTCAAGGAACACCAGAAGTCTTCAAGACTTGGAGTTTTTTTTTTTTTTCCTTTAAGTTAATGATGCCAAACGGCATCACGCAATCTCGCTAAATTGTTCTCAATTATTCTGACCTTAACGGACCCCCTGTATCCCATCCATGGACCCCCAAGGGTCCATGGACCCCAGGCTAAGAACCCCTGTCCTAGACCATTGTATGGGGAATTTATTATTCATTTCTGCCCCTCACTAAATATCCATTTGTCTTGGCCTCAAGAACACATACCCTTTTCTATGTCCACTTAATTTCTATGCCTTCAGTTCGAAGGCAGATGACTGATGCAAATACATGCATGGCAACCTTGCTCATTCTCACGTTTCTGTACAGTAATCATTTGAATTATTATACTTTCCCTGTGGTTATCTGTGCAATATGTAAGAAATGCTATGCGTGCAATTTGTTCATCACATTTTTCTACAAAGCTATTTATTTCTTTTATATCAACTAAAAGTGAACAACATGTCCATTTCTAAATCTTATGAAACCTTTCACTGCAGATTTTAATGTTAACCCCCATCTATGCCTTTTCTTTCCATTCACTAATCTGTTTAGCGAACAGTTTCGTAATTTCCATCCTTTAACCTACAGCAGTTTGTGCAAAATCTGGTCAGCATGCATTACTGTCATGGTGAGAGTTGCAACATATGCGACTTGTTCTAAGTGTCCTGGGTTTTTGTTGAGCCCATTGTATGACGCAACGCATGGAGTGAATGTGAATGAATTAGGTTTACTTCTGCTTTCGGGAGTCATTCAACTCTGGGGGTAAATTTGGCATTCGTTCTCCTAACCCAATAGTCCTACGTGTCATACACCATTATAATGTCACCGCTTCGGCGCTGATACCCACCACTTACACGGACTATACTGTTTAATAAGACTCGCATTCAGGTTTAGTGTGATAGTATTTGCAGGAACTTTTCATGATGTGTTGGTGGGTTTTGTGGAAGATCGGCAAAGCCTGTGTTAATAAAATTCAAAGCATTATTCTGTATACGCTCTTGGTATTTTCCTCACCAACCTTTATCAAGCCAGGTACGGTCCCTCGTGCTCCCTTTGGCCGTAAATCACCGTTATCTGGCCACCACATCCATGCAGTGACCGACATTATGTCCTCCTCCCTCACATTATCGCTTCCCCTACCGCCCTAAATTTTATGTGTCTCAGCTTGTCCCTCAATCACGCCGTTTGTCTCTCGTTGCCTTTCTGTCATCATCGTTTGCCTCTCACTGTCTATAATCATCATTTGTCTCTCACTGCCTTTCTATCGTCATCATTTATCTCTCATTGCCTTTACATCATAATCGTATGTTCCCATTGCCTTTCTATAATCATTATTTGTCTCCCCTTGCTTTTCTGTCATCATTGGTCTATCGTTGCCTTTCTATCATCATCGTTTGCCTCTCGTTGCCTATCCGTCATCATCGTTTGCCTCTCGTTGCCTATCCGTCATCATCGTTTGCCTCTCGTTGCCTATCCGTCATCATCGTTTGCCTCTCGTTGCCTATCTGTCATCATCGTTTGCCTCTCGTTGCCTTTCCATCATCATCGTTTGCCTATCGTTGCCTTTCGTCTGTCGCTGCCTTTCTGTCATCATCGTTTGTCTCTTATTTCCATACTGTCATCGTCATTTACAACTGTGATGAATCCAGAGGGAGTCCAGGAAGTCAAGAGCCCCCCCCCCTTCCTTTTTTTTTTGCTATCTGTGACATTTTGTTTCTTATAAACTAACAAAATTATGAAATTAAAAGCAAATACGTGTTGGAGAAACTCTAGTGCTTATTAATTTGGCTGATTATTAATTTTTGTGGACCATGATCGAAAATTCAACCGAAAATAGTAATATCTTTTGTTTACTATTAATATTTTATCCATGATTCTCGTTAGTGTGTTAAAAACAAGTTTGGTCCCTCCTCCTTAAACAAATGCTGGATACACTTTCATACAGTAGGCCTACTTCCTTTGGCCGACCCGCTGTTTTAATAACCGGGCATTAAATGGGGTAATTGCTTCTTAAACCTCCTTATAAAGCAACCAGGAGCATTAGGCTTAATTCAGTGTTTCATAATGTGTGGTCCGCGGACCCCCAGAGGTCCGTGGAACGTTCCAAGGGGTCCGCAGGCTAATCTGAGTATCAGATAAAACATATTATAGCATCTGGAAACACTTTAACGACTTTGTAGAATGCAGTGATATTTGTGATTTGGCAGCTCTGTACTGGCTGCTGCCTGGCCGCAGGCCCGCCGCATGCCATGGTGACTGCCTACAAACACCTTTAAACTCAAGAGGTAGAGTAGGAGGGAAATCTACTCATAATTAAGGGTCCACCGATTAGTTTTAATAAAAAGGGGTCCGCTGCACGAGAAAGTTTAAGATCCACTGGCTTAATTCCTTTAATGAGATGACGCATTGTGTTGACTCAGTCTTGCTACTTATAAACAAATATTCTCAACTTAGGAAGGCTCTCTGGTATGGCAGGAGTCTAATCCAACTATCTCTAGTTCTTAAACTATTACCTGAGCCAGGTAAAATGTTTAGCGGTGGCATCAGCGAAAAAACAAAAAAATTGTGTCCGTGCTGAACAGGTTACTGATCTCTCCCTCCATATCACAGGTCGACGGCCATGTACTTAAAAAACAATTAAATATATTATTTACTTTGGAAATAATCCCTAAGAATGGACTCCGAGGCTCCCTCTCATGCACATTTTAGTCGTTTTTTATAAAACGTGTGGAAAACGTTGCAATATTTATCTTTGTATTTCCGTATCCTGGGGGAGTACAAGAGTCCACTACTCTCACTTGGTGGGATTTTAGTTTGGGACCATATGCTGCCAACAATGCCATCAGAGTGACGTTTGTAGCAGATCTGTATTATACTCTGGCTAATACTAGTACTCCGGTCCTGTATGAGACAACCTTAGCATGTATTCAGTATGGACGGTCGGTGCTAGTGCCGCAGTCGTAACATGTGGAGGTGTGTAGGAGGACTACTGTACCTTAGGACAGACCCTGAAACCTTTGACCAGAGTGGGACACATAAAAAAAAAAAAAAAAAAACTCTGGCTATATAAAATGTTATAAAACAGCGAGCTAAATGCAATAGAGCAATTAAAATTCGTTTTGTCACACAACGCCAGTCACATCGCATTAGTCACCACAATACTCACCACGACACTCACACCACGCCACACACAGCAAGCCACTCACACCGCGTCACTCACATTACACTAGTCACATCACACCAATCACACCACACCAGTCACACCACGTCAAAGCAACACTAAGCCACAACACGCCAATGACGTGCCCTCGTTTACTGTTTGCAATTTGCCTCGTAGATCCGCTTGAGTGTGATCATAATACCTCTGGTTTTCATTATATTTCTGTGTACCCTAGCATGATTTTATTAGGCGGAGACAAAATCATAGTAGACAAAGCGTATAGGCTAGACTGCTAAAACCCTGTGCTGTGTTTGTTCTTTCAATCTTTGTGAGGCATTCTTGATTAGGCACCGTTCATGGTTTTACGGAAGGCAAGATGGACCGCCTACAATATGCATCTAGAGCTATAAATTACAGTCTTTAATGGCATTTTTTGGTACTATGAGGCTTATACCTTCGTGCACTCAGTTTTCACATGGCCAGTAGTGGGTATATAGAATGTCTGCTGCAATTCTTGGCTTCTTCAGTACCTCAGCTCACGCTTCTCTTTCGTCCAACCTTCTGCTAAAAACTCTCTACATTTACAAAAAAAAAAAAAAAAAAAAAAAATCAAGTGTTCGAATGTTCACAATAAAAATAAATAACAATAATATAATAACTAATAATATCAACAAATAAAAAAAACAACAGCAACAGTAACAACAACAACAACAACAATAATAATAATAATAATAATAATAATAATAATAATAATAATCCATCCATCCATCCATCATCTACTCCTACGTTGCCCCATGAGGAGCGTAGGAGCCCGGGGCTAGGAAAGTTGGTCCTGGCATTTAAGATGAGAGTGACCAGCCTCACTCATCCCTGAGTGGCATTACGGGAGCAATAAACCCCAACCACCCCTTGGATATAAACCGTCACCGGCTCAATCCGACTGGAGCACCTTTATTACCCACTAAACCACCAGGAGCCAAAATTTGGTTATATGGTTACCACCCAGCGTAGTAAATGGTTTCCTGGTGTACAGGAAACCATTTGGCTTGTCACTCAGTGTAGAGTCACCCACAGGCAGAAGGAAGAGGAAAGAATGAAGGAAAGAAAGACACAAGAGAGAGTGTAAAGTCACCCGCAGGCAGAAGAAAGAGGAAAGAATGAAGGAAAGACAGAAGAGGATGGATGGAAAGAAGGATGGAGGATAGGAAAGGGCAGACACCCGAGAGCAGCACTACATCAAGTGAGTGGATGGTGAGCGCCCCCACCTACCACAATATAATAATAATAATAATAATAATAATAATAATAATATCACCACCACATTCTCCAATATCCCACGAAAGTGAGAGTGGGTAGAACTGAGACCACTGACATCAAAGGCCTTTTCAGTGTGACATCAATGGGTTCCGACGACAGCAACGTTAGGGCTTTCCTGCGTGACCTCAATAACAGAGTTTAATAATGGTCACGCATATACCTGATCGCCAAGTATATGTGTAGGAGTAATTTTTTTTTATCTTACGAGATCCAGAGTCCTAATTAAACTAATATGAGGGGGACATAATTATTATATGTATTTTTGCTGTCACTTTTATTTTAGTCTTGCTGTTACTTATTTTTACTCTTGCTGTCATTTCTATTTTGCTCTTACTGTCACTTCTATCTTGACACGCTATCAACTTTATTTTGACTTGATGTAAATTTTATTTTCGCCGGCATTTTTATTTTGACTGGCTGTCATTTTTATTTTGACTCTGGCTGTCATTTTAATTTTTTATGTCTCATGCCGTCGTGTTTTATTTTTATTAATGTCGCCATTTTTATTCCTGACTTTTTTCTGTCATTTTTATTCTTGACTCGTGTTTTTTTTTTTATTCGTGACTCTTGCTGTCATATTCATCGTTAACTCTTGTTGTTTTGTTTTGTTTTAACTAGCCGCCATTCTTGATCTTAATCCTTGCTGCCTTTTTTTTTTTTTTTTACTCTGGCCGCCAATTTTATTTTTTTATTCTTGTCACCATTTTTATTCTTGAGTCTTGATGTTTTTTTTATTCTTGACACTTACTGTCATGTTTTATCCTTGATTCTTGCTGACATTTTGATTTTTGACTCTTGTTATCAGAAGATTTTATTCAACTTGGTAAAGGTCTCATGGTGAATGGGCTTACTTTGGTCACATCTAACGTCTTTAGTTCATAAAGTCTCCTAAGCTGAATAAATTGTTTGAAAATATCGAGAATAAGATTAAAAATATATTCTGGCTTAAAGGGTTAAACTGCGATCTCTTATCGCATAGAACCGTGTTTTAAGTGGCATAGGAGGCTTCGTAACACCTCTTCCTAAGCGAATTACTATGCATAATACACCTGAACATAATCTTATATGCTGTGTATACCGTTTCAATATCCGTACAGTTTTCATCAGCAACACAGAAGAGAATACTGATATGTAGTGTGCAGAGTGAATCGCTCAAAATGAGATGCTATGAAGCAGCCAGAGTGGTCGTACGGCGCCAAATCCTACCAAATTGGCGCCGACTGATCAGCCCCTACCGTCGCTGAAAGGCATCTCAACCCCAGTGTTTTTAGATGGGCTTATAGTGTAAATGTTTATACATCATAAGAGGTAGCAGAATTACAGCTAAGTCAAAGGTACCTCATCTTGTAAGGGAGCTGTTCTTTTACAGCTACCAACCAGCTGCTCTGTTCTGTACAGTCTTACATCAGTTCAAGAAAAACGCCTGACTCAAGATAACTCAGCATAGAGAATGTCATTCCAAGCAGCAGTTGCACAATGTGTTGCTGACAAGTTGCAGTACAATATCAGACGGAGTTTCACAATCTAGGTCAATTAAAAAGAAAAGTATACTTTTTTGAACAGTACACACAGAGTGTTGTTCAGCAGGAGCTGTCGCTTCTCAAAACGTCATTTGTTCGCCAGATCTTACGATAGCATTATTTTTTCTTACTGAACTTAGTTTTGCAAAACATATATTGTTTAACAAGCCTGATGTGATTAGCTTAGGAGAATAAAAATAATTTCACATACCAATTTTTGCAAAACATATACAGTTTAACAAGCCTGGTGTGATTAGCTTAGGAGAATAAAAATAATTTCACATACCAATGACAATTATGCTTGAACAGGTGATAAATAATCTAGGGAAATTAAAAATCGAGGAACACCCACATGATTGAACTGATACGATCTATCTATCTATCTATTGCCAGACGCCTCAATCCCGTTTGGGGTGGCCACAAACAGATCGCCTCCAAGTCGCCCTGTCCCCCGCCATTTCACTGCCCTGCTCCCAACTCACACCCCCCTCTCTCATATACCTCTCCACCCCATCCCCCCATCTCATCCTCGGCCTCCCCCTCCCTCTTCCCCCCTCCACCTCACTCACATACACTCTCTTCGTCAGTCTTTCACCCTCCATCCTCTCCACATGGCCAAACCACCTCAGTGTGTTCCTCATAACGCTTCCTATCACATCCACATCAACACCACAACGCTCCTTTATATCCTCATTCGTCAGCCTGTCTCTCCATGTGACTCCACATGCTCCTTTTAAATAACTCATTTCCACTGCTCTCACTCTTGACTTGAGTCCTTCCAACAACGTCCAAGCTTCACTTCCGTACGTTAGAGTTGGTATCACAATACTGTGACACCAACTGGTTATTTCTACTATAGCAGTGCTATAAGACCATCCTTTTAAGCAGTTTTGTACACACCTTCGTACCTTGCAACTCATATGTGAACAGCTGCATTGTTTAACTCAGGGATATAAACTTGTCACTTACACCAGTTACCTTTGTCTACCTAGCTATTCTGTTACAAGAAGGCTTACTTTATCAATAACAAGAGCTGTTAAAAACTATTGAATAAATTAAAACATCCACGTTGTTTGCCGCCAGACCTTCGGAGAAAGGGCTAATTTATAAACAACGCTCTGCCAAAAAGTATTTTATTGCACCTTCCAACTCACACGAATGACGATGATGTAATTTTAATTTTATTCTTGCTATCATCTTTATTTTGACTCTTGCCGTCATTTTATTTCGACTCTTGTCATTTTTATTTTGACTTGCTGTCATTTTTATGTATTGTTATGTACAGTATTTATTTATTTGCCCTATGCAGCTGCTGGACGCCGACACCACTCATATACTGTATATCTATCCATCCACCCATCTATCTAGCCTGTTTTTCTGTCTATCGATCCACCCATCAAACACGGTACACAGATTCATTTATCTAACTGCTGAGTAGATATGGGCACTTGCTACGTAACTGTGGGCAGTTGCTACTTATGTACAAATTATAGGGTTACTCGGTCAAGACATAAAGTACGAGCAGACAGACAGACATAGGTGGCCAAGAACACTACCAACCCGCTACTTGAACCAGTAAAAATCTGTTTTCATAAATATACAGATATACTGTATTGCTGCCAACTGGAGGGAGATCGGCTTACCAATAATGGATGTCTACAAAGTCTGTCTTGTGTTAAACGCAGTAAATATCTGTAAACCGAGCAAGATTTTGTGGATACACTGTATAATCTGCACTTTCGTCATTTATGTAAGGGTAATGCTAACCTGGTTGTGTCTACGATAGTGCTTTATTCAAGCCAACGCCAGAGGATTTTATTTCATTTAATCTGACAGGATTTTATGGTAGCCTGACAGTGTTAACCGAGTCCCTCCACATTCTCTATCCTGGTAGCGATCACATCCATACACACTAAGGATGCGTCATTTATTTTAGTTATATTTCTGTAGGTACAATTACCTAAGGTAACAAGTAATAATTAATCGGTGGTGCAATGACTCACACTGCATTGCATTTGCTTTCCCAGTACTGTTACCAAAATTTTATATTTTCTTATTTGTAGATATTGTTTTGTTATTCTTTGCATTGGGAAAAAGGTAGTATAGTACTGGAAATCTGCAGAACATCAGTATACTGGACCTCTGGTCATGGAAAACCATGTGCTACCTTGCCATGGTTCAGATCAAAGAGATGACTGATGGTGTTTCCATCTGTGCAGCGCTGCCAGGCTACAGGGTTGTCTCCTACCTCATGTCGACCACTTTAGCTTAACCCAGGGCCCTCCTACACCCCGGGCCCTCTGGGGACGCCAAAAAGATATTAACGAACTGGCGGGGAAATTATAATATCTATCTATCAATCGATCAATCAATCAATCAATCGATCTGTCAATCTATTTATCTGTTTATATCTGCCTCTCTCTCTCTCTCTCTCTCTCTCTCTCTCTCTCTCTCTCTCTCAATGAAACTGAGAGATTTGCCAGCCATTAACCCATTGGATCCCCGGGCAGCCGGGCGAAGCACTGTGCTGGGTAGGTCCTAAGTGTACTGCCCTCCGCCTATTGGCTCATAGTCGCGAAGCTCGTAGGTCCCTACCCGGGGGTTCCCTACTTTATTAAGCTTTGAAAATTTCCAATTCTGTCCAGTACTGTGGATACTGGGCTCCAATGGGATATATATATATATATATATATATATATATATATATATATATATATATATATATATATATATATATATATATATATATATATATAAATTTTCACCTTGTTTCAAGTAGGTGGTGTCAGAAAAGGAGCGAGAGGGAGCGTCTCAGGCAAGCCATGATGGTGAGTGTGGGACAAACACGGTCATTACCAGCAATATATGTGACTGTGGTGCTCCTCTGCTCTCCCGCCAGTCCTCCACCACCACGATTCCAAACCTCCCTCCACTCCGCCACTCCCACCACTCCCTCCACCACTCCCTGGACCGTACCTCCCTTCACCCCTACCTCCATCATTCCCTTTTTCTCTTCTCCCTGTCACCTTCAACATCCATTACGTCTCTCCATTCAGTTACTTCCACAACCCCTTCCATCTCCATCCCACCACCTCCATCCCACCACCTCCATCACTCCATCTCGTGATCGGCACCACTCCTTTCCTCTATCCCGTCACGTCCACCATTCCATCCACTCCTTTGTCTGACCCACCCATTCCTTCTTTTCTCCACCATTCCCTGTAACTTTCTCCGCTACCTCCACCCCTTTTCCTATCATATTTCTCCACCCTTATTTCCACCCAATCCTAACATTTTCATTTTCTTCTTCCTCCTCTTCCTGGTACTCCCACCTCTTCATCACCTCGTCTCCAGCCATCACCTTCCACTCTATTTCCTCCGCCACCGTTCTCCACCCTCTCCACCCGGGCACTAATCCCTCCAGACCGAGGACATCCATTTTAATTCTTTTTAACTCTAGACGATTTTATTCAGCCCAAGAGAGACTTATCGAACTGGAAGGTTTAGGTGTAGCCTTCTTTAACCCCATGTCTGCCACGATACTTCCCTAAGCTGAGTCACATCGTCAGGCAGCAGCAATAATTAAATATAAATAATGTCGTCGGGCTGATGGAGTTAACCTCTTCCACCCTAGATGACGATTTTCCCCTTAATTTCATTCATGCTAAATTCCGGACGATTTCATTCAGCTCCAGAGATTTATCTGACTGGTTAGAAACTTCCATTACCGTCTGACTACAAGGATGATCTAAGTTGAATAAAATCATGAAGCTGCAACAAATATGAAAGTCGTATTCCTCACTCTTGCCTTTGCACTTTACTCAGGACAAGTAGCTCTCACGTGTTGTACCTAACCCCTTCTTTAAGATGACGTCTTGTTTATTCAGCTCTTACCGTCAGACAACTTTGATGAGATTTTGGAAGGCCATTTGTACTGTGAAGGGGTTTGTGAAAGCTGTATCAACTACCTAAAGCTCGAACAATCTCTCCTAAACTGAATAAATTTGTTTGATTTTGCAATCGCAACCATTTTAGACATCCTCAAGATAAAGTCCTTATTCTATTCTGTATGATGAAATGGAAAAAATTTGCAACTATAAGATCATTTTAGTGAAGATGGTAGATATTTCTTTATATATAACATTAAAGTTACATGTTCTTGCCGTCGTCTATATGCTTTGAATTTTTGTGTGACGATACCTTTAAACGAGTGGCTGTATACTCTCTAATACCAATTGTCTCACGATATGATGACGCCTATTTTTACTATTATTGCTAGCACTAAACTATTTTATTCATCTCAGAAAGGAACTCTCTTACTGAAGAGGTTCATGGAATATTTTCTAATTTTTTCCTAACCTTTAAATGTCTGTCTGGTCAAAAGGGCATGGGGAGAGCCAGTTAGAGGCAGGGGGCCCCGGGGTCGGCAGAGATTCTGATGGAAAGATAGGATGGAACGAGAAATGAAAGAGTTCCATTTGACAGAGGACGATGCGTTGGACACAAACTGCTGGAGACAACTAACTGTATTAGAACGGTCGACCCTTGTAAATTGGAAAAGGCACAAAGACAGAAA
Source organism: Coenobita brevimanus (assembly GCF_032717465.1). Taxonomy (NCBI): domain Eukaryota; kingdom Metazoa; phylum Arthropoda; class Malacostraca; order Decapoda; family Coenobitidae; genus Coenobita; species Coenobita brevimanus. The sequence continues at coordinate 10,541,830 of NC_137055.1, read as the reverse complement.
CTTGTCTGTCTATAACAATTATCACAGATAATATGTTAACCATTGACTTAAGGATATAAAGCTGCTGTTACAATCAATCTCAGTGAGCAACAGTAGCTATGGGAAATACCTACAGAATTATTTATTATTTTAAGTAAGTGTGTGTACACACAAGCGTTACGGAAAATTTCCCAGCGTAACATCAGCCAAAATTTTGAAATTATTAGATATACAACGCTCCATTTTGTCAGCATTGTCATTGTTCCACTTAGTATCCCTGGCACCCTAGTCCCAATTCACTTCCTATCTTTTTCACTTTATTTTGTTCGCCCTGCTGTAAGATTAGAAAAATGTTCCTCAGTGTTATTATTATTATTATTATTATTATTATTATTATTATTATTATTATCATCATAATTATTATAACACTGGTTTTAGGTCTTCATGTTCTCACGGTTGGCAAAATCGTTTCTCATATTCTTAGGCTGCTTTTCAGCCTTGGTTAACTCTGTTCTCTTCCGCTATTTCATATAGGCCTGCTGTATACATTACGCCGACAAAATCTCCTCTTCCTTTGACTTCTCTTTATCCTCCTCTTCCTTCCCATTCTTATCTCTCTTTTCCACTTATCCCAGGTTTTCTCCTCTTCTTCCATTTCTTCGATCTTCCATTTTTTTTATCTTTTTCTCATTCATCTTCCTTCTCCTTCACCTTCCTTTTCCCTTCATCTTCCTTCCCCTTCATCTTCTTTTCCCTTCATCTTCCTTCCCTTTCATCTTCCTTCCCCTTCATCTTCCTTCCCTTTCATCTTCCTTCCCCTTCATCTTCTTCCTCTTCCTTCTCTTTTTCCTCTTCCACTTCCTTTTCCTCTTCGTCCCCATCCTCTTCCTTTTCCTCTTCGTCCCCATCCTCTTCCTTTTCCTCTTCATCCCCATCCTCTTCCTTCTCTTCTTCCTCTTCCTTCTCCTCTTTTGCGTCTTCCTTCTCTTCTTCCCCGTCCTCTTCCGTCTACTCATCCCGTTCCTCCTCTTCCTCCCCCCTCCCACCCCAGGCCTTTCAGGGAGGGAAGACATCTGGCGTGGTTTCCCCACCTTCGAGATTGCGGCTTTCACCACTCTTTTGTTCCCTTCATTGCGTCTGGACCGAGATTGTTGTTTCTGTGTTAAGAAATGAAGCGACGTGCCAAGGAATTCACGGGGTACTAGTAGTAGTTGTTCCCTAGGCAGTCTGGCCGAACAGGCCCGAGTCCCTTAGGGAGGCCATGGCCGAGACCGGGCTTTCCCACAGAGCTCTCAAAGAGTGTACAGGTATGTTGTGTTGTTCGCGCAGGTGATTGTGTGCAATGCAGTCTTCCACAATGTACTTAATAGTATGGGGTGCTGTGTTGCATCCTGGACAGACATCAGCCTCTTCTGGTATCTTAATAGGGCTGGATGGTGCCCACATCTCAGCCTGGCCAGGTGGACCCTGTCCTCACGAGGAAGATAGGTTTCAGAAGGGTGGATGTCAGGAGGCCTTGCCTGCAGCTATGTGTTGTCTTTAGGAGACAGAATGGAGCGGCGAGTGATCTGAGTGTGGATATGCTTCTGGAAGCTGGTCTGAGGTGGGCGAGGGGGGAGAGATGACAGTATTTGTGTATGGTATCGTGTGCTGGGTGTTGTTTTGATGTTCCTTGGTGTGGGTGGATGTGCTGCCATGTACTGTAGTGGATGTTGTGGGTTTGTGGAGGCTGCAGCAAGAAATTGGGTGCCTCTCATGTCAAGGTGATTCTTGACTTTGAGGACTTTGGTTTCTTGATGTAGGTGGTCTGTGGGTGTAGTAGCTGTGCAGCCTGTGGTTATTTTTAGGGCCTTGTTCTGTATGGTCTGTAGAGTGTTGTAGTGTGTTTTGGTGAGGTTAGAAGCCCAGGATGGGCTTGCATAATTCATCACTAAACGTATGTATTGCTTGTATACTGTGGTGGTGGTTTCTTTGTTGTGTCCGAATGTTGTATGGGCAAGTGACCTCAAAGCATTGAGTCTTGGTATTATTTTATTTTTAATGTTTGCGATGTGTTGTTTAAATGACATTGATGTATTGCATGTTACACCAAGGATTTTTTTTTTTTTGGGGGGGTGCGGTAGGGGAGTGTTGTTTATGGTGAGGTGTGGGATGTGACTGTGTTCTGCTGTCCAGTTTGTGAGAAGTCACTGTAGATTTGGCTGGGGCTATTTTGAGCCTGTTTGTTGTGAACCATTCGTGTAATTCACGGGGTCTGCATTACTGGAGACGGGTGCTGATCAAGGAAGATATTTATTATTTTCGTAAACGCTGCTGGACTAGATAACAAAGAGAGAGAGAGAGAGAGAGAGAATGCATGCAACATGGCGGAAATTTATGGGCTACAATTTGCTGTCACCCTCAATATATGGTGTACAATATAACTGCATGGCGAAAGTAGTTGGTTAGAAGAGTGAAACTTTAGGTAAGAATAATTTATTATACAGTGGCTTCAGCTCCTCTTATCGGTAATCATCCAGAAAAAAAATGATGGTATAGTTAAGTAATCTGTTCAACAAGATATTTGGGCCTCCCTACCTAGTAGTCAGGAATAAATCATTTAGAAGTTCTACATATATAGTCGTTCTAAATCATAAAAAATGTTTTTAAGTGCGGAGTATGCATTCTCCTATGTGGATTAACATTTTCATTCATAAACAAGTACGATTTGTGGTATTATTGTTATTATTATTGTTATTATTATTATTATTATTATTATTATCATTATTATTATTTACACTGGCCGTATGGAGATAATGGAGAAAGAGAATGAGTAGCAATCTTTGTGAGCGAGGATGAGGCAGAGGGGCCAGAGGAAGGAAGAGGGGCCATGAGCAAGGGGGGGCCCAAGAACTAAGTGAAAGGACTCGGTGGAGAGGCATATGGCTATGTGAAGTGTGAGATAGAGACAGGACAGATCAACAGAGTAGAACTAAATTACGAGTAGGCGATTCATTTATAGGCATCGCTACCGTGATTAAGACATCAAGCAATAAAAGGATTGAACGCATGACAGAGAGTTTACTATGATGTTTCATTGCAGATGTTTTGTTCATTGTTTAGAAAATCCACATACTTATTTACTTAGTATTAAGTGAAAAGTCACAGAGAAGACCCCAGCCCCCCCAACTCTATCTGGTTAGTGGGAATAACTAATAGCCTTTCCAGCACAGAATGTTTGCAGATACCATTATCTTTGTTTACATACCGTTATTAAACCCACAATGACCGATTCTGACCAAACAGTCGAAAAAAATAATTTTGCATTTATTCGCGTATCGCAATTTCTGACAATTTCTCGCTTTCCCTTCGCGCGCGATCGCCATTGTCTTTTTTTTTTTTTTTCTGACACTTCCTGGAATTACCCCGACCTAACGTAAAAAGAATTGGGTCGATATCTATTACCAATTTCGTGAAAGAAACGAACAAACGTACATACAGACACACGTACACAGCTTGATTTCATTATTTAGACAGAAGTAACAACCAGTCTGGGCGAGTTGAAATATAAATTAAATATTTACGTACTATCCATATATGATGCAATTCTATTCCTGCTGCACAACAACCATTTCGTATAGCTAATTTGGTCTGATTACATAGGAAACAACAACTAATTTTTTTCAAACTATGTGATAAGACAACAGGCAAGAAAGAAGAACAGTAGCTTATCTTTTGAGAAAATTTTAATATAAACAATTCGTCCTACCAGGCAGATTTTTCTCAGCGTAACCTATGCTCTTCATGACCCCATTTCATTGTCCTCACTTCTGTGTTTATACGTACACTGTTGACACTTCCATTCTTTGAGCATACTTTGAAATAAACCTACACTCTGAGTCTACTCAGATCACTGATCCAACTACACCCATTTGCACATGATATTCTTTGGTGCGCCTACTCCAATGCCCACCAAATTTTCCGCCTATCCCACCCATCCCTTTGCTCACCACAACCGTTTCATTATAGCCTACTCCCTTTGATGGTTTCATGGCATGACTTAGGTCATGGGATAAAAACATTTGTTTTAAAGTTAATATTTTCATCACGATGACGTCTCTTTATATTTTTCCTACCACTAAAGAGTTTTTTCCGTATGTCAGAGATCCTTCTACAAGAAGGGGCAACAGCTCCTCAAGGCACTCCTTACCCTAGCGACAGACTTAGCTCCAGCCCCACCTCCAGCACATAACATGTCCCGCAAGTAACAAAACTCTAACACACGCTCAAGAGACTCACCAACCAGATCAGTCATTTCAGTCCTGACTGCCTCTACATGCTCTCCCAAGCACACCGCACATATGAAGTCAGCATTATCTTGTAGTCACCCACTAATACCACTACATCTTTTATGCACCTGTCAGGACTCCATATTATAATAATATAACTCATAGATAGATAGATAGATAGACAGATAGATAGATAGAAGTGCTAAGCCAGGGTGTGAGATAGGAAGTGTATCAGTGAGAATCAACCAAAATGGAAACAAGCTCGCAACTCTTAAGCGAAGGAATGCTAGAAGTGCACAGGAAGCAGTACATACACACAGACATACAGAGATCTAGAAGCTTCCACGACAGTAGAGCCTACTTGACACAACCCCTGCTAACCGAGAATGTAGGAATCAGAGATCAGAAAGGGGCTAGCCACAGAACCAACAGGTTGTAGAGAGGAGGCTGGCAACAGGGGAGAGAGGGTGGCAGGGAGAGATAGAGCGAGACAGGGAGGTAGCTCTACTTTATACTTCACTCGTGTGTGAGAGACTTTGTTAATATTTCCAAGACAAATAAAAATAGTCCCATACTCATCTTTACCTCTCCTGTCATTGCATGACAAAGGGAACGAAGATTATCTACTTACAAAACTACTCACGTATAACAACCGCTCTTCCACGAGTCTAATATATGTATAACTGATCTACAAAACACATTACGAGAAGCTACGAAGTTTCTACAAGATATGGTGGCAGCAGTGGGATTCGATATTCCAGTACGAAAATTGGTGGTGTATCTGGGTGCACGTTAATCTTGTGATTAATCAGGTTAGTACACCCTAATTGTTCCCCGGGTAATGCTACGGTGTCCCTGTGTGTTTCCAACAGGGTTAACAAATCATTTTCTTCATCAAATTCACCTGAGTGAATTAAATTCTCTTTTATCCTTTCTCTATCCATAGATTTTATCTCACTGGTCACTCCAGCTACAACTATTTCCATCACTGGGGCGGGACATTTTTCAGTATTAACTATACAAGTTCCCTTTTTTAACTGCACTTCCCAACTCATGTGATTAATTATGGATTTCTGAGTTTGCCTATCGTCGTTCATCTGATTTAATGCGTTTTCTACTGACAATCCTTTTACCTTACATAATTCTTCTAAGACAAGAACAGTACTATTCTGTATTTTGCTCTTTATGGTAACTTTCGTATAGGAGTTAGGTGGTATAACTATGTCACTGGTGAGATGGGCGGGAAAAACTGATAAATCAGTACCGTTACCTGGGTTTTTATCCTGGAGGCTGGGGGAGGGGGTGAGAGGATCAATACACTCATCTGTTTGTGTATGTTTGTTTAAGCTTTTAATATTACCAATTCTTTTTGGTTCTGTTCTACTAGTCGGTGTGGACTCTGATGATATTTCCTCTATGAATTCATTATCAAAGTCTATTCCATTCATTTGTGGGAGTAAAGTTATTTTCTCTGTTCTCATGCATCTTAAGCCCAGTAACAGCTGATTGCTAAGTTTTCAACAATATAAAAAAAATGCAGAGACTGGTCTTGTAGTATCTGTGAAACTGATGTTTAACCGTATCATACCTTTTACTGTAATTTGTCTCTCATCTACCGTATTTGTCTCAATCAGATTCTTCCAGAAAAGTTACTTTCTTCTTACTTCTAAAAATGCTATCTATTTCTTCTTGTGTTATTAAGTTCACTGGAGAGACTGTGTCTAAAAATAAGGAAATGTTTTGATCCTCACATACAGCTGGTATCAAGATACACTCATTTCCCAACATGCCTTCTATGTGAATTTTTGACTTACTTTTCTTTACGTTTGTTCGTTTTTTATCGTGACTTGGCTTTCCCCCCGATTTAAAAATGGAAACTAATTTCTCTACTATCTTGCAGTTACTAGTCCAGTGCCCTTGGCACCGGTGATGCCTACAGTAGGGATCAAATCCTTGTGTCTTTTGTCTATCCTCATTTGTTTTGATAAAGCATTCATTCTTTGTGTGTCCTGGTTTTGCACAATAATGACACAGAATGGACCTATCTCCTGACTGATCTGCGAGATGACTTCCCATATTTAGTGGTGTCTGTGTCGAGAGATCTGCTCGGGCTGCATGGAAACTTATGACTGCCTGTGGCGTGGTGTTTGTGATCATTGCCTCGACGCAAGCAAGACTCTAACCAAGATTATCTTCAGTTCTACAGTGAATTTCTACAAAAGATGGTGGCAGCGAAAGTACAAGCCTATGAGTCTACAAGCCTACGAGTCTACAAGCCTACGAGTCTACAAGCCTACAAGTCTACGAGTCTACGACCCTACGAGTCTACTAGTGCACAGTTGAGTCTACATTATCAAGAGAGAAAACAAACAATACCTCTAACAACCAACAACTCACAACCAGCTCCTGACAGAATTCTCTCCAAACCCCCCTCCGTCTCCCAAATCATCACGCTGATGTAGAGGTGAAGAGGTCACACGATGCCTTGCCAGTAGTTTAACAAAATATTGATACAAACAATCTTGCATTATCTATGATGAACCAACGAACTACAACCATCTACGATCAACTACAAGTAACAAGTCTACAACGAGAAAGAACAACAAGAACAATCTATCTATCTATCTACCTATAGCCCGACGCCCTAATCCCGCAAAGGGTGGCCGCAGACAAAACGCCTCCAAGTCGCTCTGTCACCCACCACTTGACTAACCTCCACCCAACTCACCCCCCCTCCCTCATATACCTCTCAACTCCATCCCTCCACCTCATCCTCGGTCTACCCCTCCCTCTCCCTCCCTCCACCTCATCCTCGGTCTACCCCTCCCTCTCCCTCCCTCCACCTCACCTACATACACCCTCTTAGTCAGTCTTTCACTCTCCATTCTCTTCACATGTCCAAACCACCTCAGTGTATTTCTCCTAATCTTCTCAACCACATCCACATCCACCCCACAACGTTCCTTCACTTCTTCATTCGTCAACCTCTCCCTCCATGTCACTCCACAAGCATTTAGCAGATTAAAAAATATACTAACAAATGCACCGTGTTTAGCATATCCGGATTTCACAAAACCATTTATTATTTGTACAGATGCATCACTTAAAATGATTAGGGGCTTTACTGATGCAAGAAGATAAAAAAAGGACAGAATCAACCAATTGCATTTGCCAGCAGACAAATAAAAGGTGAAGAGAAAAATTATTTCACTACAGACTTAGAGGGACTTGCAGTGGTTTTTGCATTACAAAAGTTTCGAGACTTGGTATATGGTTACGAAATACACTTATTCACTGACCATAAACCGCTATTGGGTATGTTTAAAGAAAAATTCCTCTCTGGGAGGAGAGCAAGATGGAAACGTACAATCGAAAACTACAATGTCCATATTCATTGTATACAAGACAAAATTAATCTAGTAGCCGACACATTATCTAGGAGCTAAAAGACAATTCATGTCGCAGCATTAGATCTCAAAGGAGACATCCCAAACCACGATGAAATTGCGAAAGCACAAAGACTTGATCCAACATGGTCTAAAGGTATATACAAGTTAGAAAGTGGAGATGACATACAATTACCCAAACTACATGTACCACTAGAACAATTCACAATAATCAATAATACCTTATGCAG
>NC_137055.1:10455896-10533846 GCF_032717465.1 Coenobita brevimanus | reverse complement strand
TCAATTCATATGAATGCAGGACCAGACCCATGGACCTTTGCTGTTCCGTTAGTAATTTTTCTCCTCCGCATGGCCATCTATTGTTTTTGTCGTCCTCTCTCTCTCTCTCTCTCTCTCTCTCTCTCTCTCTCTCTCTCTTACAAAACACACACACACACACACACACACACACACACACACACACACACATATATATAGCAGAGAGAGACAAGAGTATATATATATATATATATATATATATATATATATATATATATATATATATATATATATATATATATATAATACTACCAGCAAGCACCACCTCTAACAAAGTATTCACAAATCACTACAAACACAAATCCACTCTCACAAACACCAAACAAAACCTCGCAAATACTAGCTTTTCAAACTCAACCCACAATATACCACAAACCCGGCCAACAAACAATGTCAGCACAAGCACCGCTTGTCAAATATAACTCCACAGACACCTGCCCACAACACTACCGTCACAAAAGCAAACCTACAAATACCATCCTACCAACACCACCCTCAAAACCACCACCCCCATTCTAACAGTGCAGTTTTCCGAATGTGGATGAAAAAGTTGTGATATGAAGAGTTTTGTGTTCCCGTTTCACCAATTATCAACACTTAATTTCTGATCATCTTCTTTGTTTACCTTCATGTGTTTCAGTAACATGTGGTGAGTATTCCAGCGTACTTTCGTAAACAGCTATACTTTATTTGCTACATCATGTCTCTACATCTCTCCTGATGATGACAAAACAAGACGTCATGTACTATTATCTGAGATTAACAGTTTCTATAATAGTCTTGGTTTTTCCTCCAGTTTTCCCTCTGTTTAACAGCCTCCTACCGTAAAGCTTTCACAAGTTTCTCCTCACTACAACTCAGCTGAACTAAGGGACTGAGGCACTCGTTTTCTTTTTTATCGTTCCATTTTTCATAAACCCATTTCAGAGCCAAAAGTAGTCGTTACAAGCTGTATGTGTACAACAACGTATTCTGCTCACATGTTCCCAAACTTCAGTGTTCTGAGTACTTGAGCTTTTGGGCAATGACTTCAGTCTCTGTCAAAGTACATTCCATCACTGTTCAAGCACCTCTTATCTCCAGTGACTGCTTGACTCTATATATTCAGTGTTCATCACCATCTTAACTAACCTCTCTTTTCGGGGCTGGTCTCCACGGCATAGAAGGCCACATCTTCTTTTTTCTAAGTTTCTTAATGTCCTAATACATTTTGTACAGCAGACCACTAGAATTTCTGACCACCTTTTCGCAGCATACTTGGCTTTTTCTCCTACAGCTAATCCTTCTAGTCAGGTGTCACTCTGTCCTTTCCAGTGTGCTTCTCCTATCACAATTTTATATCTGTAACCTGTGGGATTGCTCCACTCCTGCCAAGAAGCGGAGTCTGTGACATGTTAATAATGCGCTAATTGGTGTGGTTCTAGAAAGTACTTTTTTGACTTTCTGTTGAGCAATTATTAGTGTTTCCCCATGACCTAGAGCCATCTAAGTGTACTTCTTGCATTATGGGGGCCTTACTTTTGGACACAGAAGCATCTATTCCCTTTCCTTACTTACATTTTGACTAATGTAAAAAATATCGATTTCCTTGGTTAAAATAAAATGGTCGCGTGTTAGAGTTGCTCTCAGGGGACGTTCGCCCCAATGAGATGTGGGATTGAGGGAAATTCACCCTGCCTAAAACCTGGCCTTGGTGTAGGTCTACAATTGTGCAAACTTATTTTTCTTTGTGTTATTAAAAGAATATGAGCGAGCATCGGGGTTCCTCCAGACATCCAAGAGCTGCATCATCTGTAGAGAACGGCGCTAGCCTGACCTGGCCCAAGTGGAAGTCTACCACAATGCATAACTCTGTGTTTCCAGGCAAAGACTATTACAGGCCATAGAACAGGCAGGTAATGTGGGGAGAAGGACTTAGCAACTTGAGAGAGAGAGAGGGAGCGAGAGCGAGACAGAGAGATAGCTAGGCAGGACCTCTCTATACTTCTGCTCTGTGTGAGAGACTTGTTAATATTTCCAAGACAAATAAAAATAGTCCCATACTATTCTTACCTCTCCAAGATATAAAAACCGCTCGTCCACAAAGTCTAATATATATATATATATATATATATATATATATATATATATATATATAACTCAACCACAAAGTCTTTTTATGACATTTTGTGCAGCAGCGAACGTATACGAACCTCGTCTACGAAATCAACATTGAATTCCTACAAAATATCAAGACTGAAAACAAAAAAAATACCTCTCATAACCAACAACACAACCAGCTCCTGACAGTATTCTCTCCAACCAGCCCCCTTCCGTCTCCTCGATCATCATGCTGATGCAGAGGTGAAGAGATCACACGACGCCTTGCAAGTAGTTTAACAAAATATTGATACGATCTGTGCAACTTCTACGATCGAACCAGCTTAATCTACTTGACATCGTCTCCGAATTAAAAGCAAATTTCTACAAAAGCAGGCGAAACTCTACTGCAAGATTAGCTTCAGTTCTACAGTGATTCCTACATAAATACAGCCTCACAATGCAAAATAGCCTACAAGTCTACAAAACAACTCTATAAATCTTTCTTACGTAACTTCAAGCAGCAACAAGAAGAATATAAACACAAAGCAAGTAAAGAAGAGGAAAGATCGAAGTTAAACAAGCACACAAGCCATCGCTTGATGCAGAGGTCAAGACACGCAGCAAAACACCAGAGCCACATTTATAACGCGACTTACTTACCTTTCTTCACCTAGCTTAAGCATCGCCACTCAGTATTCACCACAGCTACCAGTGGGAAGCCGACGTCAGCCATGTGCTGAGACGACAAACACGTCAATCAAACCCCGTGAAGAACAACGTTATCACCACGTGCAACACCACTCACACCATTTCCACCACGGTAAAAATTAGTGAAAGTTACATAGTTACTTCATTTATACAATACACAGTGATAGACAATATCGTCAGCTTCTTGCACAAACATATAAAACGTGCTGTATAGTTAGCAGCTTAAATACACATACTTACTTCCAAGTTATCTGCATTAACTCAAACACTTAAAATAATCACTCAACAATAAAATATTCTACACTGTATATATTCATTCATTTATTATAACATTTTATTTACTACCAACGAGTAGTTTTCATTGCCATTTATACACTACATAAAATGAGTGTTTCATACATACAGCTATACATTATTACATCTACAAAGTAATAAAAAAAATATACCATCACAGTTACTCAGTGAGCAATTAAAAGAACTGTATTTAACATTTATTAATTGGGAAGTTGCCTAGTGGAAACAGACAAATTAAGTTACAAGCGTAAACTAGAGAAAAAAAAAAATGGCCAACACAAATGACGTTAAAGCAAGAGGAACATCTTCAACACAATCGTGAGGACAATGATTTCCACACAGTATGCTGACACCAACATATTACCCACGATAGGTACAAGTGAACAAATCAAATCAGTGTATATAGTTAATACTTACATATATATTTATATATATTTTTTATATAAAATAACAAAAAATGGGTCTATATAATATCATTTTATAATCTCTGTGCAATAATATAAACTAAACTTTAAAAAAGTATCCCAAGGAAATTAGCCAGTAATTAGTGCAAACGCATGGAACAACATAGAAAAAGTGTACACAAGTTTTAAGAAAACAAACTATAGAAAATCAATACATACAAAAATGAAAAAATAAAAAGAATGAAAGAAAGAAAAGTAAGAAAGAAAAAAGAGAAATAGAGTAAGATCACATAACAAACAAATGAAAATAAGTGTAAGTGTTACTACATATGTCAATATACCACATAAACTCCAAACAAAAAAAGCAAATTGTGTCTCCACATGCAAGTGGCATGACACATCATCACTACTTCATCGACCTGCAGCATATGTTAGGACTGCAATTATAACAATTATGTAACGACAAACGATTGCATTATGTTACATTTTGCCAATTATGTAACAGTTGCATTAACAAGATGTAACTTTTAGGTAACTTTAACTACAATTATGTAACTACAAACGATATGTAACAATTATGTAACGACAAACGATTGCATTATGTTACACTTTGCCAATTAACAGTTGCATTAACAAGATGTAATCTCTTATGTAACACTAACTACAATTATGTAACTACAAACGATATGTAACAATTGTGTAACGACAAACGATTGCATTATGTTACACTTTGCCAATTATGTAACAGTTGCATTAACAAGATGTAACTTTTATGTAACTTTAACTACAATTATATAACTACAAACGATATGTAACAATTATGTAACGACAAACGATTGCAGATTATGTTACACTTTGCCAATTATGTAACAGTTGCATTAACAAGATGTAACTTCTTATGTAACTCTTAACTACAATTATGTAACTACAAACGATATGTAACAATTATGTAACGACAAACGATTGCATTATGTTACACTTTGCCAATTAACAGTTGCATTAACAAGATGTAACTTTTAGTGTAACTTAATCCATCACAATTATATAGGCCAAGATACACTTCTATGTAATAGTTGCATTAACAAAATGTAACTACAATTATAAGGCCAACACACACGTATGCATTTCACTACAATAACCTGCAAGTACATACTGTATTACAGTTAAATAATTTACTTTAATGCATTTATTCAAATATGTATACAACTTGTTTAAAATGTAATATTACTGAATAATCACTATTTACTATGAATATTATATGTATACAATATTCATACAATTATGTTACTTTTACAATATTATGTATTTCACTTTAATTTAGCTTATAGGTTCATTATAATGTGTATATAATATGTATTAATATGTTATGATCTATTAACTGTCGATGGTACGCCATTTTCGCGCGGCCGAGCAATGTGTTAGGACTCCATATTATAGAAATTACAAATCATAATAAATAGATAGATAAATAGACAGATAGAGAGACAGATAGAAGCAGGGAGTCAGATGATGAGAAGGTATTGTGTCTACAGTGAGAATCGAGCAATAGCTCAAACATGCTTACACACTCTTAACTCAAGGAATGCTTATTGTGGGCACATAATGATAGCGTCTAAAGGTGACCATACACACACACATACACACATACTCACACACAGGCTTCTCTAGAACTTTCCTACTCACAAGGGAACACACGTGTGACACACCCTGCTACACCAATTGAATTTAGGAAAAGAGAGCTCCAGATGGAGGTTAGCCATAGAACAGAGAGAGGTCAGAAGGAGAAAGGGCTTTAGCAACATGGGAGAGAGAGAGCGAGACAGGGAGGAAGCTACTCCGGGACTCTATACTTCGCTCTGTAGAGAAACTTGTTAATATTTCCTTAAGACAAATAAAATAGTCCCATACTATTCTTTACCTTCTCCTGTCACTTACATGACAAATGTGGAAGCTACTCCAAGATATAAAAAAACCGCTCGGGTCCACAAGTCTAATCTAATATATAGAAAACTCAACCACAAAGTCCTTTTATGACACTCCCTCCCCTCCCCTCCCCTCCCCTATGTGCAACCCTACCGAAGGGGGAGGGGGCTCTTTTTCTTTTTAAGACCTGACCTGGGTGGAGGTCAATCACTGCAAGACATTCGTTTTCATGAGTAAAAAAAAAAAAAAAATTCTGACTGCAAAGCACTATTGCCTGGGTCCCCTGAGGACTGCATTCCTCCTTCATGCTGCGTGCAAGTGCGTGCTTGTGTGTGTGTGTGTGTGTGTGTGTGTGTGTGTGTGTGTGTGTGTGTAGGTCCTTCTGGTGGTCCACCTTGCCTAAAAACTTGGATGACAGACATCTAACACTGCAAGACTGTATTTCAGTGCAAACAGCAACACCATGACGGATAAGCTTCCTCCCCCTCCCCTCCTCCACTATATGAGAGGCAAGGGATAGTTCCACCCTGCCAAAACTCGCTCCTGGGAAGTTCCTCATTGCTGAAAAAATATAATCATCCTATATAAAGTAGAAGAAATACAGCTAAGTGCATACTGGCTCTGCTTGAAACCCTCTGGAACCCCCATCCACCCTTTGGGGGACAGGCATTGCGGATCTTACCCTGACTGAAATCTAGTCCATGTGGATGTATAGCACATTGAGTAAATTTCCAATGTGTAGGAAATAAACTATAGCCGTTCATACCCAGTGCTGGATCTGGTCCCAGTGGTTCTTTCCCTCGCCCTCACTTCCCCCCCCCCCACGTTCCGTGTGGGACGGCCCTTGGGGGTCCCATCGTATCAAAGCTTCACACCTGCTCCAGATAAAGGCTTACTATTGAAAGCAAAATTTCTTGTTCCTAAGTTAAATAACGCACCCTCCTAAGGCCTGAACCCTCGTTCTTCAAAAAGGTGGCAGGTGTGACTAAGTTAGCGACATGGGAGAGACATATGCTGTATTCGACACCCACGGGGGTGCAGCAAAAATACAGCATCTGATGGAAGGGATTATTAAATCCAATTCCTCCTCCTACTGTCCCGTACTACACTTCTCTTCAGAAACAGCCCTTTTTCACTCCTCTCTCTGAAACTCCTCTCTCCTTCACCTCTCACCAACCGCCCTCTCCTCTCCTCTCCTCTCGTTTCATGCTCCACCGAACTACTGGAGGAAAGTGGCTTCTTTTTCTTTCCTTTATTGCCATCCTATTTTCCCTCTCCCCTTTTTCTCTCCCTCTTTGTCCCGCAAACACATGCACAATTTCAGGGGCCTTACTTTTACTGCCCTTTTCTCTCGTTTTCTTCTTTATTTGTCTACGCCCTTTTTATTTTTTCACCTCTGTTCTCATATCTTCCGTTATCATTACTGCTCACTGGATAAATTTTAAAGTTTTTTTCTTTTTTTTTTTTTTTTTTTTTTTGCTTTTGTAGATGTCTAGTGGTTTAACCCCCCTCAAAGCGATGATGTATTTCTCGAATTAATTTTAGAATGCCTGCCAAACATTTTATTAAACTGGAAAGCTTCCTCTGTTAGTTAGCGGGTTACACTCAAGTTATTACAAGCGTGAGCGAGCGAAACGTCAAAAGGGAGCGATGTTTACCTTCAGTTAAGTTTGAGATGAGCGGCCCTGCCTTCCCGACCCGACCCAGCCCGGCCAGACCCAGGCAGTCACGCTAAAGCAGAAGCTAACAAATTTACTCCTATGTGAAGGGGGAATTGAATTTCTTCCTGCATGTGGTACATTCATTCAATAAATTTTGTTATCAACTAAAAAAACCCACTCACCTGCTAAAGGCATGTAGGAACCCTTGGAATTTCGAGTTTTTCCAAGGAGTGTTCGCCTTTAATTGGTGAACGCCTTCATTACGAAATCAAATTAAAAAAGATTTTCCGTCGTAACACTGTTTTTTTTTTTTTTTTTTTTGGCATCAGCTCTTGCAACTGAATACCTGATATTCCGCCTAGAATTATATATTAGTAGAAAAATTGTGATAACGAAGCCCTCGCCAGGGGCGCGTACCGTACCTAAAGATTTGGGGGCCCGGGGGCTAGGTTCTTTGCGGGGCCCCCTCGGCGGTGGGGCCCCGTAAAGAACCTTCCAGCCTCCCTCCTCATTCTCAAAACTTATTTAATATCTCAGCCGAGATTGTCGGGATGATAAATATATGTACTTTTAAATATTAATAAAAAAGCTTGTAAATTTTTAAGGCTTTGGGGCCCCCCTTCAATTGGTGGCCCGGGGGTAGTTTCAAACAACCCCCCATCCGCCTCCCCTCAGGTATTACGCCACTGGCTCTCGCTTGCTCTCGTCATCGCTCTTACAAAGCGCATTTTACTGGTATGGTCTCCTTAAGCTAAAGAATATCATTCAGTATAAGCAAAAAATAGTACCAGATTTTCCTCTTTAAATAATAATAATAATAATAATAATCCCTTTTCAGTATCAAGACGTAGTTTTTACTCTGTTCTTTCTATCTTCAGACGATTTTTCAGTTTTGAGAGATATTTTCCTGAACTATCATCAACCCTTTCATTACTAGAGGCCTCTCCTCCAGGTTGGGATCGGGACTAAAATTGTCTCGTGAGAGTATGAATAACTGCAAACTACTTCAGCAGAGTGAAGGGGTTAGCAGGGCTCCCATTCAGACAGGGTTGCAGAGGGAAGTGCATAAATGGGGGACACTAACCAATTAAGCCATACAACAAGTCTTTATCATTTTAACATAAACAGGGATTTGATATTACATAACGCCATCTAGTATTATAACGACCCGGTATCTGTATGTTTCTTGGTTTTGTTTGTTACCGTAACACAGCAAAACGGCGCAACGTAGCGCAATTTTTGTTAGGAGCAAGGTACCTGTTAAAATGCTCTTAATTTGAAGAATACAACAATTTCCAGTCCAATGGGGTAACGGGTTTCCGAGTTATGACTCATTTTCTTGGATTTTTAACATCGAACAGAGGCCACCAAAGTTACAGCCATTAAGCGAGTAATAGAAAGGCTTCAAGTTCGTTTTACAGTTAAAGTGGAGGGTGGCATTTTTTGAGTCAACAATGATATAAGAATCTAAATAATGAATTGCCAATATATTTCAACATCTTATCAAGTTTTATCCTCTTAAAATCATTCCTCATGATCTACATTCTCCACATATGCCTTGTCTAGGATTAGGGTTTGGATACAGCACTCACTCTGTTCTTTTCACACCATGCTGGACTAATACCTTCACAATTCATACATAATGTGGAAATACATTACATTGGCTGCATTGTTGCAGTTGTACTCAGTTTATTCGTGGGAATAAAAAACATATACAACCAATGTAATGACTTTATAAACAAAAGACAATAATGTGTGAATGAGAGAGAGAGAGAGAGAGAGAGAGAGAGAGACAGATAAACAGAAAGAGACAGATGCAGATGGTATTCAATCTCACGAGATTACATTGAGCAAATGTACTCACAGTGGTCACACAGACCAATTAATATATCCCGATGATTAAAGTCTACTTCTGATGTTCCTCAGTGCACATCTACGCATACCCAGAACAAGTTTCTCATTAATACAGTGATTCATAATGGCAAAGGTAGTCAAACCGTGTGGAGGAGTGGGCATGATATCAAGTGAAATCCCAACTTTCCTTTAAAATAACATAGCTGTGTTTGTTCGTGTTCTGAGCTGTCACCACCACCAATCATCATCATCATCATCATCATCATCATCATCAACATCACCATCACCATCATCATCATCGTCATCATCATTATCATCGTCATCATCATTATCATCATCATCGTTATCATCATCATCATCATCGTCATCACTCATCGTCATCGTCATCATCATCATCATTATCATCATCATCATTATCGTCATCATCATCATCATCATCATCATCATCATCATCTAATGGAGGATAATGATTTCATCTTTTCTTAACTCGCACCTAATGGCTTGTTCTATACATTTCCAGCGAATTAATAAATTTGATCTGTCAGTCACAGGTGCCTCGCCTCTTCTTTCGTTATTTCCATCTTTGGTTGCCACTCCGTTAACCTGATTGTTCATGTGTTCTCTTTTTCTCGATCTGGGCAATACAACACCTCGACTCAGAACAGTATGCTGTACTACAACCCCTCTCCCCCTATGACGTCCACTCACCAGCGGTAAAGTCAGCCAGAGCCTAATCGAGTTCCCTAGGCTAGGCTTAGACTGCAGGTCATGGCTACCCAGTCCTCCTCAGTTGCCAGCTTAGATCTGGATTGAGGAGAAATGACATTACACACATTCCCCACTCTTGTAGATTATGCTCTGCACAGCATAATCCACAGCAGGAAGCATTGTAAAACCACATATCACACTAAGACGCAGACACAGCATCAACGAGGTAAGGACCTTATGGGCTTGCTTGGTGGTCGACGTGGGCTGCTGGTACAGGCACAATCATTGCTCGAGCAGCAGCAAGAGCAATAACCTTTTTATACGTAAAGCATGACTTGAACATTTCCATTCTTGCTTCCCTCTTTAACTGAAATGATTGTATCTTGTGATTTATTCTGTCCCATAATAAATGAAGCAGTCTCTTTCAATAACCCACAGGTTGCTTAACAAAAATACTCCCATTTTCTTTTTTTTTATGGACGCCCAATTATTAGTTCCAGGTTATAGTTAAAGCTCTAAGTGCTTTTAATACATGTGGATTAAAGATGGAAGGACAGCGATTATATAACCTAATGCCTTTACATAAAGACATTAATCCATATGATTCATGTCACTCGGTATACAAAAATCATTATCTTTTCCATTTTTTGATTGGTTTCGTTGTCATAAACTGGTACAAGTTTGAGATGCCTGTCCTAAGAATATTTATTACTTATCATGTTTCTGCCTCTTCACATTGGCCTTAATGTCTGCTTTCTTTCCCCCATTCTTGCTCAGTTCAGCTACCCATTCTCCTTAGTTCTTAATGAAGAGAGCCATGTCGTCAAAGAATCGAAATCTCCACAGCTCGCTAAACTTATATTTTATCTGCTGTCTTCCTCAGCTCTTTTGGTAAATTTCTGAAAACATCCTCCAGACACACAGTAAACAATACACAAGAATATAATCTCTCTCTCTGTCTGTCTTCTCTCTCTGTCTGTCTCTCTCTCTCTCTCTCTCTCTCCTTGCCTGCAAATTAATCAGAGCATTTATGATAAAGGGCATCGCTTTTTACTTATAATGACTCATTCTACTGTACACCTTATCTCCGCATTGATTTCATCAAACTTGCTTTTTACAACTGAAACAAATGGTATTTGATAATCAGTAAAAAAATGACACAGAGTGTCTTGATTTCTCAAATGTTCCCAATTCCTTGGTTGGATAACTTTAAATACGGCTTATTGTTGAATCGCCAGCTAATAACCGAATTATTCTCTTCGTAACCATTGTGAAGAGTGTGAGACTAATTCGATATGGTAGTGATTTCAAAAGTTCAAAAAGCCTGTACACAGCAGTTAGGAAGCCCCCGCTGAATAATATGTTTTATAATCCTTGCTCTTTTTAGTTTGTGTCCATATCCTTGTCACGTTACTCAGGTGCGATCTGGGTACTGCTTTACCTTTCAAACAATTTGTAAACAGATTTACTAGAACGTCTAGTTCAGCGTCATATATATATATATATATATATATATATATATATATATATATATATATATATATATATATATATACATATATATATATATATATATATATATATATATATATATATATATATATATATATATATATATATATATATATATATATATATAATGTGTGTGTGTGTGTGTGTGTGTGTGTGTGTTTTGCATTATACAACCGTGAGGTAATCACATAACCAAGTCAGGACGTCTAGCGGTTCTTGATTGAATTAATGTGCTCCAACCGAACGTGTGCCTATGGCGACCTCCATCCAAGGAGTGGTCGGAGTTTACTGGCCATATGCCGCCATTCGGAGAAAAGCGACTGGTCACCCGCTCCTTAAATACCAAACGTAATAATTGCACTAAGTTGTCCAGCCTCGAACCCCTACTTCCATATAGGGCAATAAAATACTGATAATAAAATAAATACTGTACGCTGTGTGCACAGTGGACGCCAAGAATAAAATAACTAAAAGTCTCTTCATGATCGGCATTTTTAGTGACAAGAGAAGTTGACAAAAGTTGGCACCTTGCATTAAGCCTCATACATACGCCATAGTTGACCGACTCCTCCCTGTTCCATCATCACAACAACATGTGGGTATAAACTAAATCATGTTGTTGTGCCGAGATCTGGTATTCCACAGCAAAATATCCATTTGCATCGTAAATTGCCATCACGAACATTGTAATGGAAATATTTTACGTTATTATCCAAACTAGAATAGTTTTCACTCTCATCATTTTATAAAATACACACACGCACACACACACACACATATACACACACACACACACACACACACACACAAACTGAGAGAGAGAGAGAGAGAGAGAGAGAGAGAGAGAGAGAGAAGTATCAGTCAGCCCTCTGCATTATAATTTCTGCGGTGTAGGAGCCTCAGCCTAGGGCTCACTGTACACCGTGTGGGAAATATATATCAATGAATCTTGTAACATTATATGACCGTATACCTTCCAGCCGCTTTTTGGCGTCATACCTTACACGGGCATCTGATATTCACCCAACAGGCTCTGTAGGCAAATAGAACACCTTGCATGTGGACCCTACTTCACATCCATTTAGGAAAGTGGGTAGTGATGATAATGATGATGATAATGATGATGATAAGTTTCTTCTCCCAATGTATATTCTTTTTATTTTTCGAACATGATATTTTAGTTGTGTAATCTGGAATTGCTTTTGGCATTTCGGGAAGAAACAACCTATGCGTCTTCCATTCATCCCACAAATACAGATAGAACTCGGAGATAACACTGAGGGGACATGACTGAGTGCATAATCTCTGCTAACCATTTATGTTACTCATGGGCATTAAGAGTCACCCCTTAACGAAGGTCTTCGAAAGGAAGTATTGATTAACGCACTTTGTAAACCTGTGATCTAGGCCTGTGACAAGATGACAGTACAAACAAATGAATTCGTGCTGTTCACATTATGGTTCTCTTCTTCTAATCTTTACCACTTCACTCCGACGACGACATGTGTGTGTGTGTGTGTGTGTGTGTGTGTGTGTGTGTGTGTGTGTGTGTGTGTGTGTGTGTGTGTGTGTGTGTGTGTGTGTGTGTGTTTGCTGCTTCTAGATGATTTAATTTGTTTAAAACAGAAGTTTTTCGGACTGGGAGGGATTAAAAGTGTGCCATCACATATCATTCACCCACCGTCAGGCAACTTGCCCCTTAAGCCGCCAGGCTCCTTTCTAAGCCATGGCCTGCACCTCCTCACCCTCTTTTCAGGCGGTGGGTGAGGAGGGGCGGGGCAGAAGAGACGAGGCTGATTTGGCGGCGAGCGTAATACGGGAAATGTATTGGGTAGTTGAGAAAAATAGCCAAGAGGTAGTGCAAAAGAAATCTTTATAGTGAGGGTGCTAATATTTCTCTAACACCTCTTACTAACCATTACATTTCTGTATCTTCATAATATAATATATTTTGGGCAATATATGTCGGTAGTACAACAATAATATAACCTCGACAATAGGCAAGAGAACACCAAATTAAAATATGCCAAAGTACTGCAAAGGCAGATGGATTAGAAAAACATCCCAGGTCGACGAAAATACAAACCACTTCGTATTTCAGCAAATATATATGTATTATAACTTCCTCAGTCCGCTTACCTATTTTTGCATTAATTTCACTATGTCCTGACCATTACACTAGCATGGGAGAGAGCTCCTTCTCTCACTCAGGGGCTCTCCTTGGTTGAATGAAATCATCTGGTAACAGGAATGTTCTATATATAAATGACATACTCAGGACTGAACTGGCTAATGGATGACTAACAAGATAAGGTAGGTAGGAAAAAACATTAATAAAATTCTGATTGGTAAATATACTCAACTGGTTTAATTAATAGGAGATACAGAGGAAGAGAGTGGAGAAAAAGGCAGATAAATGATTAGGTTTTTTCTGTTTAATCTACCTGACTATGGACACAGATTTGACAGCCATTCCTCTGCCTTAACAACTTCCTCCTCTGTGCCACACTCCTTCATAAAGGTTAACTTCGGCATAATACCCACTGCCCATACTCGAATACATGCCAAGGCTCTCAGCACTCAGGACTAGCGTGTTGACATTAGCGCTTGGTGGCATTTAATGAAGTATCAGTGGTGCACTTATGGGCGTCCGAGTGGGGAGGCAAGGGGTGGCAGTTGGCCTCCCTTGGAATTCCAAAGTGTGTTTCAGTTCTTGTTCAAGGATGGTTGAGTGATAAGTGAGTCATTTCATGCATTCTGTCGCTTTATATGCATTTGGTGTAAGTCATGTAACTCATGTGAGTATATGCGTCAATGCCTACTTGGAATGTGGGGAGTAATTTGATATATTATGAGTATATCCGCACATTACATGTATAATTTCTTTTATTTTGGCTCCCCTCTTAGCAAAAAATCCTGCGGACTCCCCCGGTGGCACTGGCGGATGATCAGCAATAACCGCTGTCGGGAAATTCAAATCATCAGATAATTACTTGTATCCCCCTGTCTTAGATAGAACTCGCTTCTTTTGGGTCAATTTGCTGTCTGATCTTATCAGAACGATGTTCTTGCATTTTCAAGACAATACAATGACTCGTGATGATTTAGGAGTCCAAATCCATTATAGCAGTGATAATACACCCACACACACACACACACACACACACACACACACACACACACACACACACACACACACACACACACACATATATATACATATATATATATATATATATATATATATATATATATATATATATATATATATTATATATATATATATGATATATATATATATATATATATATATATATATATATATATATATATATATATATATATATATATATATACATATATATATATATATATATATATATATATATATATATATATATATATATATATATATATATATATATATATATATATATATATATATATATATATATATATATATACAGGTATTTAATGAAACAGCATTATGAACACTCGTTATATCAGTTTTACCTTCTTTCAGGCTAAGGGCGTTATCTTTATTTTGTTCCAGCCACAAAACAGATATTTCTTTCTTCCGCTTAAGAGAGCACCATAGTAGTCTATCTATCTGTCTATAGCCCGAAACGCCCCTAATCCCCGCAAGCAAGGGTGGCCGCAATGCCAAACGCCTCCAAGTCGCCCTGTCACCCACCATTTGGACTACCCCTACCCCCAACTCATTTCCCTCCTCCCTCATATACCTCCTCTTCTCTCAACTCCATCCCTCCACTTCCCATCCTCCGTCTTCTCCTCCCTCTCCCTCCACTCCACCCCTCACCTACATACACCCTTTTAGTCAGTCGTTCATTCTCTATTCTCCTCCACATGTCCAAATCCACCTCAGTGTATTTCTCCCTAATCTTCTCAACCACATCCACATCCACCCCACAACGTTCTTTCACTTCTTCATTCGATCAACTCCCTGTCCCTCCAAGTCACTCCACATGCTCCTTTCAAGTAATTAATTTCCACTGCTCTCTACTCTTGACTCTGTTCCCCTCTTGGCAGAGGTCCACGCCTCTTCCAATACGTCAGGGTAGGGATCACAATACTATCATGCAGTGACTTCTCTAACTACCATACTCACCTCCCTATTTCTCATCACTGCTTTCAGTGAACCAACAACAGCCATCCTTCCCTCGCTGTACCCTCTTTTCACTCACTTCCTTACATCCTTCAAAATTCCATTCCTAACACATCACACTATTCAAGTACCTTGAATGCACCTCCACATTCTCCATAATCCTCACCATCATCAACCTCACTGTACATTCTGTGACTTCATTCCTCTCAAACACCATAACTTTACCTCTTTTGTTTACACTAACTTTCAGATTTCTCTTCCTGCACACACACTGTCCCAAATTCATTCACTCAAACTCTTGCAGCTCCCATTCATCTTCACTCAACAATACTCGCATCATCAGCAAACAGCAACACTGTAATCTTCCACATCCTCACTTACCTCATTCATTAAAGCCCACCCCCACATCCACTGCCCTACCTTGCACCTCCATTACAAGAAAAGCAAAAGCAGCCATGGAGACATCACACTATCTCAAAGAACTTACTTCCAGCTCTCACCATCCACTCCTTTCACCGTAGCCCTAGTCTCCTTTTGTACATACTCTTCTACAGCACTCGTAACAAGCTTTCCTCTCTCACTCCATATATATTCTAATACCTTCCACATACCTTTTGCCTGTCTATTCTGTCATAAAAACTTTTCTCCCAAGTCCATGTGAAGGCAGCTTTATACACTTTCTTTCCCTTCTCTAGATACTTCTCCACTAAATATCTTATTGAACAAAATATCTGATCTACACACCTCTTTTCCCTTCCTAAATCCCCCCTTGTTCTTCTCCAACTAGCTCCTCTGTCACGTATGTGCCCTAACCCTATCAATGTCTAATATTCTACCATTATATTTTACCAGTCCACACATAAGAAGGCATATACTCCCTGTGGTTACCACATACTTCTCTCTCCCTTTCCCTTTTGTATAAAGGAACAATTATACCTGATTTCCAGTCCTCTAGGAACCCTTCCTCTTCCCAACCCAATCTACACAACTTCCATATCCACTCCCACAACAATCTCACCCCAATACCTCAGCATTTCACCACACACTCCATCAATTCCTGGGGGCCTTTCCCATCTTCTTTATCTTCTTCATTGCTTCCACTACTAATTCCTGGCCTACTGAGTCTCTTCCTCCCTCCTCTCTCATCTCTTCTTCTCCCCAGCCATTCCCCAGCCACTTATACTCGCACTGCTCTCACTCTCTACATTCAACAACAAATCCTCAAAGTGTTCCTTCCCATCTCCCTCACAATTTCTCTCTCTTTTCCACCAACAATCAAATATTCCTATCTTTCACTCCCCTACTACTTCCCCTTTCACACTGTCCTTACTTTTTTTTACCCCCTCCTTCCAAGACAATTTCTTACTCTCTCCTCCATTTCACATTCAGATTCCTCCCAAACTCTTCATCCACTTTTCTTCTTACTCTCCTTCACCAGTCTCTCCTTCACCTCTCTCTTCTCCTGCTCACATATACCTCTCTCTCTCTCTCTCTCACCTTCTCCCCCTACCTCTACTTTTACATTAACCATTAACTATATGCCTTCTTCTTCTTTTTGTTCCACAGCTCGTTTCACACCTTTTCATCATTCCACCATGCTGTCCCTTGCACACCCTGCATCTCCCTCCTCACTCCACAAACCACCTCACACGCTGCCAGCCTATCTCTTCCGTGAATATCTTTATACATGCTCCTTCTCCACCCTCTTCCATCTGCTCTTAACTCATACCTTCCCAATCTTTTCTTCCACTATGCTCTTATACTCCGGCATCATTTTCTTCACTATCTTGCCAACTTCTCCACTCTTCTCTCACAGGAGCTGTTTCCTCCTTCTGTCTTCCCCTTCATCTTCTTCAACCATTTTCTTTGCAACTTTTACCTTGGCCATCACTAAGTGATGGTACGAGACTCTCATTCCCCCACTCCTCCACCCTTCCTCTTACACTCTTGCATCCAACACTTCTGTCTTCTCATTCGCTCATCCACACACACGTAGTTCTGGAATCATTCAGCTCTTTCATTCAACAAGTTCACCATCCATCCTCCTCTGCTATTACTCTCCATGTATACCTGTGGATCATCTTATGCCGAAAGTAGGTGTTGGCTACATCACCAACCCCTTACAAGCACAGATGTCCACCAAAAGCACCCCAACAATACCATTCCCATCTACTTCAGCTGGCACACCCCACTGACCAACCACTCCATCCACTCGTACATTCCCAACTTTGCCATTCATGTCTCCAATCAAAAGCACTCTCTCTCTCCTCTCAGATTTGTCCATACATGCTTCTACTCTCGCCCAGTACTCATCCTTCACTTTTGCCACTCGGTCCTCTGTTGGCGCATATACACATACAATGGCCCACGCTTGTATACCTACTTTCATCCTTACCCATACAATCCTTGCACCCACTGTTCCATACTCTCTTATATTCTTCTTCCACTTCTTGCGTATCATCAGACATACTCCCTCTCTTGCCCTCTCATTCTCATTAACTACCTAAACCATATTCCCACTCTCTCACCCTTTCACCTTACCATTTAGTTTCAGTCAATCCACATATATCCACTCTTGCATCCTCAGGCACCTGAACAATCTCTCTTCACTTTCACTTCATCATTCACTCCTGTCACATTCCATGTCCCCACCCTCAAAATGTCCTTTGTCCGTTCCTTAGTCGTCAACGTATGGTCCGTCCTGGTCCGAGGCGCTTTATTTGCTTGTTTAGTTAGTTCTTTTTACGGGGTGGGGCACTAACCCACCACCAACCCTTTTAGTCGCCTCGTACTACAAGAGACCCCCCTAACCCCGGGGGAACAATAAAGGACTGTCTAACCCTCACAGTTCGACACGCCTCTCAAGAGCAGGAAAAAGTCACCAGGACTTAACAAGACTACAGTACCAAGGACATCATCGCAGTAAAGGGCTTAACGCCTCAGGTTGCCAGGACCTCTCTCATCTATGTAAAATCATTTGCCATCAGCTGGGAGAGAATAGTAAAGTTGTCCCAAAGCGAGATAGTTTATAATGATAATATTAACGTTTGCAGGCCACCGTAAGTCTATACCAACTTAATAAGTCACTTAACTTTAACTGGAACGAAATTCTTGAGAAGATGTGTGTGTAGCTCATTTCACTGAACATGTTGTTGATTAGTTCTCCCATTATCATATTCACTCCTTTTCCTGGCTTCCTGTGTCCCGTCACCCCACTTGCAGGTAGGAAAAAGAAGCGGGACGGTGGTAATGATGATGATGATAATGTAATGATAGTGACAATGATGATGATGACGGTTATGATAATGACGGTGAGGATGGGGATGAGGTTAATGATGATAAGACGCGATCATTAGAGAACTAATTATATCACCCACCAGCAGTTTTTCAATTTGCTTTTTCCGGGAGAGATGCAGCTTTCCAAAATATATAATGACAAGAAACTGTAGCCAGCACTCTAAATCCCGCTCCCTATCAGTCTCGTTTATGACGGCGGGGAGAGGTGAGTGTGAGGGATAAACCGCACGGCCGCCTCCCCACGCCAGTTAATGCTGACAAATGTGGCAAGCTGACTATCCAGAGCATGACTTACATCCACAGTCTTCACCCACCCACCACATCCACCACCTGAACTGTACATAAAGAATCTCAGTAAACGTTCTTGACCCCAGCAACTGAACTATGCATTAAGGATCTCAGTCAGTAAACAGTCTTCACCCCAACACCAAAACCATACATAAAGGATCTCAACCAAATACCATTTTTCAACCAGCTACGACATTCACCACCAGAAGTATCACAGCCAATAAACATTCCTCTTTCAGCCACAACATCCGCAAACGGAAGGATCTCAATCACTAAACATCCTTCACCCAGCCACGACATCTACCACCAAAACTCTACCCGAAAGATCTCAACCAACAAACATCCTTCACCCAGCCACGACATCTACCACCAAAACTCTACCCGAAAGATCTCAACCAACAAACATCCTTCACCCAACACAAAACCATACACGAAGACTCTCACCCAGTAAACATTCTCCACCTAGCCAAGACATCCATCACCAGTACTATACATAATGGACCTCAACAAATAAACGTTCTTCACCCCACCACCAGAATTATACATGAAGAATCTCAACCAGGAAACATTCTTCATCCAGCCACGACATCCACCACCAGAAATATACGTGAAGGATCTCAACCAATTTAAGGATGTGTGTCTCTATAACACAAATTATTATCTCAGGTCGTTTAGTTCCCCCCCCCTCTCTCTCTCTCTCTCTCTCTCTCTCAATTTCTTGTTCTCTTTAATGCTGTATTGAACCTAGTAATTACATGAGTGAAGACAAACCTGCACTATACACAGTACCCCATTTATAACACTGCTCTTCCACTCCGCCAGATGCTTACCCGTGTGTTGCTGGGACGGCTCAGTCAGCGTTATCAGTCTACCTTGTATCCCTTTTCTTAATCTCACTGCCACATTCACGCCCATATCAGCAGACTGAACCGTCCCCGCAACACAACACTAGGCGAGTATCTAGTGGGTCGCTATTGACGGACTGCCCTGTATATAGATAATAATGTGCACATTTTTTCCTTAGGGCTGTTTATATTAACAGCACCAGACTTCACACTGATGGCCTCTCGTCGTCAGTCCCAGGCCCTATAGTAGCCGCAGTGAGAAATGAACGCTGTGGTGGGGCAGGCGGGATGACCTGGGATTCCCCCACTGTTGCCATCTCCACATGTCACCGACCATAGAGGTAGGATGTCACCGACCATCGGCCACCGCTGCAGCCCCGCTCCATGATCCTTACCCTGTGTCTCTGACTTTCTCTTTCTCTCTCGGTTTCTATATAAACTGGTGTATTTCCGAAACTAATTATGAAATTATTATGACTTTTGTTCCACACCACCACTGAGGTAAAAATCAAGGAGAGTTTTCTGTATAAAGGTTTCCCCCCCCTCCTAAATGTGGCATATGAGCGGGGGAGTGCTGCCTTGCCGATACCTCCGCCTGACCTATAATTATACACTCGCCAGAACTGACCTGCCCTCAGACAAGGGGGGGGGAAACCTTTATACAGAAAACTCTCCTTGATTTTTACCTCAGTGGTGGTGTGGAACAAAAGTCATAATAATTTCATAATTAGTTTCGGAAATACACCAGTTTATATAGAAACCGAGAGAGAAAGAGAAAGCCAGAGACACAGGGTAAGGATCATGGAGCTGGGCTACGGCGTTATATCGGTGACATCCTACCTCTATGGTCGGTGACATGTGGATATGGCAACAGTGGGGGAATCCCAGGTCATCCCGCCTGCCCCACCACAGCGTTCATTTCTCGCTGCGGCTACTATAACTCTGGCTGTCTATGGAAGTTCCCTAACACCTCTCTCTTACAGACTTATTTCGGGACACGGCACGTTCGAACTCTCATGTAATGTAATACATGCAAATTGTATCGATGTTAGAGGGAAATACATAGCATAAAGGGGAGAACTGGTGTCGAGTATGGCAAATAAATCGCTAAGGAAAAGGTGCTAGGGAGCCTATTAACCGGTCACAACACGGCCCCTAAGTACTCCAAACTTACTGCCATCACTGACGTCATTCACTGCCCTTGAAGTCATTGCATTCGTAGCCCAGGTGCCACTTCATTAATTCTCCCATCTCCCATGAAATCGTCCCTGTCACTATTAACGGCTATGCTCGTTTCGTTAGCATGCTAAATGTGGTGCACTACATTACAACCCAGAAATTCGTCATTGGTAAAAGTCAGGCGTATTAACTTATGCAACAGTTTCGTAATATATCCATTTTCTTTACAGCAAGTCAAGTGTTATCATTATGCAAGTTTGTCCGAGTAATTTTAACTGAGCATCACTAATCCCACTTTTGCCTTGAAAGCTGGATAATGCATTGCTATTAAACTGTGCCATCTATATTATAATGATCCGATTTCTGTATGTTTGTTTGTTTGTTACCATAGCACAACAAAAACGGCGCAGCGTGGAGCAATTTTTGTTAGGGCAAGGTACTGTGAAAATGCTCTATCTTGAAGAAGAGAACAATTTCCAGTCCAGTCGGGCCACCGGTTCTCGAGTTATGACTAACTTTTGGCCTTTTGTTCTAAATGTGGTATTTGCATTTAGTGGATTGATGGATTCGTTCTTGGTCTGGCACTGAAGTGACAGAAGAGGGAAGAGTGACGTGTTTGTTGTATTATTACTCTCTCGCCTTTACATCCTCCCTCTTTATACTCCTACAATTGTGTACTAAAATTCTATGGTACTGTATAATTTAGTATAACAGCAAACAGTACTATCCTCTCTCTCTCTCTCTCTCTCTCTCTCTCTCTCTCTCCCTCTCGCTTACCAGCGGGTGTCCCAGCAGGATACAAATAAGGGAAAATTCCTCGCTCCGACTCACTCACGGCATGGGTAATTTAAATTTCTGTTACCTTATGACTGAAAATAGGAATTCACTCGACATCGACCGGAAGCTGCCGAAGGCAGCCTTTAACCTAGTCGTCATAAATTTGAATCAGTACAGAGCAGGGCAAAGACTTTGTTCAGTTTTCTCCATTCCAGCCCGTTATTCCCCACCTCGGTGTTTTCACGCATTTTATGTTTTCATTAACATCTTCTTGCCTCTTCTTTTCACTCCGTTTTAAGCCCTCAATATGCTACTTTTGTTTAGCGTACAAGTAATACCTCTTATGAGATTCTTATCCTACTCATGTCCATAACCTAATAATCAATCCGTGGGGTATGGGAGAAACCATATTGTTCTCGTAATCTTGATGGGCTTTAGGGCAAATAGGGTTTAAATAACCCTCCTATCTAAGTCTTGTAGCTGTCCAGCACCCCAGAAAAGTAGGAAGTTAGTAATGAATGTGTGAGAATGCATAAGGTGAATGTATTGATGAATGACAGGTTGTGATGGCACTGTGTGATAAGATGAAAGGGAATAAAGTGGATAAGTAGAAAAGTTCGAAGTGCTGGAGTCAGGTATGTGTGCGTGAGGACTGTGTAATCCAGTATTTCTCTAACTTTTTCACTTCAGTCCCCACTTGTGGGGATCTTAACATTCTCGTGGGCCCCCTTCAGTTTTCTCTCAAGTCCCTCACAAATTATAACGAAAAAAATTGTTTTGGTGCTCTCCATTGATACTGGTGCTTACAACTATCAATCAGAAAGCATATTTTGTTACATTTCAGTGGGATGGATGACACTGTGTGCCTTCTGTCAGTCGACTGATTCGAGGTTGAGTCACTGATAAAGCACATATCATATCTGGGTCCACATCCAACCGGTTTCGGCTTTTACTTTTCATGTGTAGAAGGGTGAAGAACCAGATTCACATACATATGTTGTGGGAAATGGCGAGGGGACTCTAAGTGCGATTCACTATCTTTTGGATATGGCCGATACTTGGTGCACCAGAACACAGTCAGAGATTTTTCTTTATATAGGTCTCTGACAGCAAAATCATTCTTGAGGTCAAGGCATTCGTCCTGAACATCATCGGGAATGGAAACAATATCAAGAGTGTCAGAGTAAGGATTCCTCCCCAGTTTCCCTTCTTCCTCCTTGAATTCTGGGAAATATCCTTTGACCTCACTTTCCAAGGATTTCAAGTGATGAATTATTTCACTTTTGATTGATGGGTCAAGTAGGTGATCCTCTTCAATCTCGTCAAGAACAGTTGAAAGATTCTCAAACATGGCAAAATTTTCTGCACTCATTTTCCTTTGCCAGTTCTGGAGTTTAGCAAGAAATTTATGCATACGGTTCATGAGGTGAAATACATTGCTTTCCTTGTCTTGTTACTGACATTCAGTCTGTCTAGCTGTTCAAATATGTCGCTCGGGTATGGAAGACGTGACTCCCACAACTCCTGGTTGAAGAGACTTAATAGGTCATCCTACCCTTTTATTTCCAAGAAAAGTTTAAGTTCTCTCCGAAGCTCAGATACTCTGTTCGCAACATTGCCCTTGGAGAAGCATCGCACTTTGGAGTAAAAGAGGAGGGATTCATGCCTTGAAACCATCTCTTCGCAGAGTTTCTGAAAAAGGCGAGAGTTCAAATCTCCTATACTCACAGAGTTGACACATTTTACCACTGCCTCCAGGATCTTGCAAAGGGCACCAGGGAGGGTTTTTGACGCCAGTGCAAAACGATGGACAGTGAACCACTTTTGCCGTTTGATTTAAATTCATTGTAACATCATGATTTTGTTTTTCAGCATTTATTTTAATTCAGATCGTTTGATAAAAATGAATTAGTTGAATTTCGTCATACATTTTATATCACTGCTGTATTTACTTGGTGCAAGTGACCAATGATAATATATAAAAATGAATAAATGAGAAAATGTACAAAAATGAAATTACAAAGAGAGTGCGTGAGAGCAATATCAAAGGCACAGGTGTGATAGGGAGACCACTACTGAGCTGTGAAGGCAGAGTGGAGAAATACATAAACTATAAAACTATGTCTATATCTAAATTTATCTATAAGTAGATACAGAGAGAGAGAGACAATTGAAAAAAAAAAATGTGTCAATTTCACAGTACTAATAACAATTAAGTATCTTGCAAGTAACACTAAAACACTGTACAGAAAGCAGTAGATATTTCTCACACACGTACATCAGCAGGCGCCAAGTGGGTTTGTGGCCAAGAGGGAGGTTACAACAGGGAGCGAGGGAGACCCATTTGCACCCTGTACACAGTCCTAAGTCTGTTTTGGTTTGCTAGACCACAAGTTTACTCCTGCATATTGCATACGAAGTGTTGTCACTTAGCTATATTTTTTCTTGCTCGCTCATTGGTCCAGCGGTGTTGAAACGTAGCAAGTACTCGTATACGCTGGAGCGAGAAGGAGTAAGGTGACAAGCTTAAACATGTGGTCCCCTCACTCGAGTGTAAGGCAGACACACTCTGATTTATTACTTTTATCAGCCCGCCATGACCAGCCTAAAATCCAAGGGGGCCTTGGCTCCTAGTTTGTGAACCTGTGGTGTAATCAGAGTTGTTTTGCTGATGAATGTTGAATGGCTGAGCAGACTGAACAAATATGTCTGAGCGATGTGTCTATTTGTCAGATTTAATACGGTGAAAGCTGGGTGACATGAACCTTGAAGTGATAACGGTGAGGACAAGAAAAGCAGGTTTGGGGACCAACTAGATAAAGTAACATGACAGCTACCCAGAAATCACAGTGTTTGTGATAGGAAAGATGCCACTGGGCCTGTATATAATGCAAAGAGGCATTAGCAAATGACAAGTGAGAGCAATAATGGACGGCGAATTGACATCTGTTAAGCTAGAAGATTATGCATTAGTGATTCACATTCTAAGCACAAAGTGACACACAAACACACAATACAGAGAGTGGACACAGGAACGAGAGAAATCTGATGAATTAGGCGCTTGGAAATAAAAAGATGCTACGGGTGTTGTTGACTAGGTGTGAGAGGACGATGTAGAGATTTGTGGTATGCAAGATCAAGCTGAGAGGAGTGTGGTGGATAAAAGGGTAGAAGAGTGCTCAGAGTGAAAGAAAGTGGCGAAGTGAAGACTCAAAACAGTGGTAAGCGAAATACTAGCTAAAGTTAGTGTGAGTAAATGGATTCGGAAAACTTCTGCAGTAACTAAAGTATGTGTTTGTTTAGGAATGATAAAATTCAGTTTTGTTGTTGCGAGGGTAGCATGTAATAGGAAGGATACAGCTGGCTGGGATGAAGATACTGAAAGAGTAGTTGAGGAAAAGAGAAGGAAGGGATTAGATTGGATGCAAGAAAGAGGATCAGATTAATGATGGATGAAGCAAACGGAGAGTTAAAAACATGTGGAGAGAGAGAGAGAGAGAGAGAGAGAGAGAGAGAGAGAGAGAGAGAGTAAATTTTGGCCTTTGAGTCCTTCTTTGCATATATAAAAAAAAATATCAACCATGTCTTAAGTCCTCGTAAAATGCTGGACCTCCTTTCGTTTTCACAATTGGTGACTGGTAGAGTACAGATGAGGTGGAGCACAACACCAGTGCATGGAAAGCAGGAATCATTTTCATATTTAAATGCTGCGCAGGTCTCACAGAGTCTTTATTATGCGTGATGATTTTCAGTCTATGTTTTATTTTAATTACATAACACTCTCTCTCTCTTTCTCTCTCTCTCTCTCTCTCTCTCTCTCTCAAAACCCATTCTTAACCCTGTGACATTTGTATTTCCAACTGTAGGGGTGTTGCCCGGGCAACTAGAGCAACACCCCTGGATCCACCCATGCGTCATTAGTATTTTTTCCATTTCCCGCTTTAGCTTGCCTATTGTAGATGTCCTCGTTGGGCTTCCGATGTAACAGTATATAAATAAATAATAAATAAATAAATAAATAAACAAGAAGGCATCTCACGATGGGATCTCACCACCTGCGTAGCCGGAAAGTTTTTCCTCGGTACAAAATTTTGCACCTCCAATTTTGACATGACACAAATTCAGGCTGTAAAACACACACAAGCAACGCCAGCCAGCCAGCCTCACAACTGAAAACATTACCACTCCACTCGCCTGGCAGCGCAGGTGGTGCCCTACAAAACAATGTAACAAACTTCCCGGCAAATTAGTGTACAATTCCAGCCGTCTCACTGAAGTTAAGGATTCACTCAATCTTGTTAAGGTAATAGAATGCTCTAGTAATATTACTGTATTCTTCATGCCACACACATGAGTAACTTGTTCATACAGTTTAATGTCGGTTTCGTAGAACTATGACTGCGAACGATAATTTGATTCGTGTCATCTTACCGCGTGATTCATTCTGTGTTAAGCATTAACTGCTTCAGTATCATCAAATGGTAATTGTTTAATTAGCAGCGAGGAAGATTCTTTTAACATACACCACTATACCGCTTCCCGTTCTCCCATTTCTGTCTCACTGGAAAAAACTGTATTTTTAAACATTCTATTCTGCTATGAAATCTCCTTGTACAGTATAACGGTGGAGGATGTGCTTTGTTGTGAATGCCTTTGTTACCTGGATATGCGCAAGACCAGCTATTCTCATTTTCCATTTTATGTTCTCAATTGGGTCCTTCAGGACATACTACCGGTACTGTATATCCTTTTAATCTTAACCTGGCCATTAATGTCTTCGTTCTGGAGTTTATTTCAATCAGTGGCAGAAAAAGACAGCACTACTGCTTTACATCCTTTACATTTCTTTGTGACTAACATCATATTCTGATGTAATTTATTGTTACATCTCAGCATTCACGATGGAGAGGTGGCATTTTCAGGCCAGGTTAGAGTACAAACAGTATAGTGGTATTCGTGTGAGGTGAAGGGTGAGGGTGGAAGGTGAGGTGCGGCAGAATGAATGCCTTTGTCTTGGCCAAGTCACAGGGAGGAACAAAGGCACGACCCCCTGCCACTGACACACCGTAATGTTCCCCCTGTAATTAATGAATTTATCTCCGGCAACAGTTCCTCGCCGGTTAATTACAGAGCCTACCCTGCAAGACATGTCACACACCAAATCATAATTCAAGGTTTCATTAAAGCTTGTGAGATTAATGGAAGCAACCTACTGTGAGATATGGGAGCCATGGAATATCTCTGAGTCTTTGTTAATGTGTGTGTGTGTGTGTGTGTGTGTGTGTGGTAAAACTGAACTCATTATTTTCTGTATTTTTCTTTGTACATGTCGGTGAGTGGTGTTTGAATGGCTGTGTGGGTCGATTCTTTGAATATGCTCTTAGTAGTTCCTCTGCCTTCGAACTTTTTCTTTCGTGGTTTCTTGATTCTACTTCACTCTAACTTGAGTTGGGTAAAAATGTGATGATAATGACGATGATGATGATGATGATGATGATGATGATGATGATGATGATGTTTGCGCTGCAAACAAACTATTTTTTTTACGTAATGAAACTACTCATAGTTTACATGTATGGACATATCGCCCCTAAATGTAATTATAGTCCAGTTAGTTCAGAACTTTTGATAATATAATTAAAACATGATCCATAACTCGCTAAAGGGCACTCTTATCGCCATTCACCCTCTTCTCTCTCTCTCTCTCTCTCTCTCTCTCTCTCTCTCTCTCTCTCTCTCCTTCCTATCGTTTTATTTGTCCTGATTCTCTCTCATTCAAAGAATAATTGTTTCTTTAAGAGTTTTACGTAAAAAACATTTCACGCAAAGGTAACATGAATAAGATACAACTCCTTTCCCTCTAAGAGAGAGAGAGAGAGAGAGAGAGAGAGATCTGAGTTATGAATAGTACACGGAAATTATCACTGAGAATATTAGCATGTACTACTCACGTGTGACTGACGGCTGTGACGTTGATGAGGTATTGGCGCTAGTGTGGTTGGCGTTGCTGCTCCTGCTGTTGTTGTCACTGCCAAAAAACAAAATGGAATTTCTGTACATAAATCAGACGATAGTTTATGACATACAATAAAGAATATGTGCAGTTTCTTCATGTGCTTTTAGAGATACCCTGGAAACTGTGCATCGATTTTTGCTGTACGCATGGCGATTTAAAAGAATTATAAAATAATATTATTTCGTCATGAAAGAAGCATCCCAATGTAAAGGCCACATGATCGCAAAGCTGGCATATGTGACTAAAATACTGTATATTACAGAGAACATAAGCAGTTTAATTAGTGTCAGCCACATTGTCCCAATTTATGGCATGTACTAAGAATCAAATGAGTATCTATCGACCTTCCCCATTTTGTATCCTTTATAAATTTTGGAGGGAGGCTGTGCCCTCTAGAGATAACTGTGGAAATTTTCAAATAAGGGAAGGCATTATCAAGGAACCAGACGAACTTACCTGCGAAGTTTCGTTGAAATGCATGTGCTCTCCTTCGCCT
Source organism: Coenobita brevimanus (assembly GCF_032717465.1). Classification (NCBI taxonomy): domain Eukaryota; kingdom Metazoa; phylum Arthropoda; class Malacostraca; order Decapoda; family Coenobitidae; genus Coenobita; species Coenobita brevimanus. Next base: position 10,505,637 of record NC_137055.1, on the reverse strand, counting down.
AGTTTTGATTGTTTTTATTTTGTGGAATGGGGCTGACCTCCACAAGAATCACTGGGGAGTCACGCCCCCCAAATATCACTTTACGAATGAGAGTCAATTGTACAACCTATAAGCAGATATCAAAGGTATACCTGCCCTCCTTTCACCACTGATGAGAATTTATAATTCAGTGACGGGGAAGGGCGGGCTGACCCCGTAGTTCCATGGTTGGATAATTTATACCGGGTAGTGGATGTGCCTCGGTGTAACAGGACGAAGCCACCTGAATTTCATTCATATCCATCAAATTGCCTAGGAGGAATTAAGGTACACACACACAGACAGAAAGACAGACACACATACCCGGTACAGCCAGGATGAATCTCGCGCAATGTTATAGAGCGAGCTACCAAAAACGATGGCAGCCTGCTTCCCAGGACTGATAAAGAGCTTACACCAGCTTAAAGCTCATGATCGAACCCTTGCGCCACATCATGCAGCAAGGAAGGTACTGTACATGATGTGGAAAGAACAGGCGGTAAAATACATTTGTCATTAGTCTGCTATTTGCAGTCATCTAAAGTAACAACAGGACTCTCTCTCTCTCTCTCTCTCTCTCTCTCTCGGTATATGTATTTGCAGCTATCGGTGGTAAAAAAATAAGTAACTATTTACACAGCAAACATTCATCACCGAAATAAAATACTCTCAGGTTTGAACTGGACATCGGGTAATGGCAAATTGTTTATATTTGTATTACTGATTGAGCTACAAAAAATATACCGAAAATGAGGTAAAAAGGAAGACCAGAAAATCACCTAATATTTTCAAACCAGTTCTCAGTACTAAAAATAAAATTCTTTCTGCAAGCGTTACTGACAAAGAAAAACCGTAATAAGTGTTACTGACAAAGAACACCCGTAATAAGAGTGACTGGCAAGGAAAACACCTCTTTGTATGGCTTATCACCAAGTCGGAGGGAATGTGGGGGAAAGAGAAGAATCCGGTGGTGAGGAGGTGAATTCCAGTGGAAGAACAAGACTATCCTCTTTTTACCCTACTTCCCAGACTTTAATTGAGGCACTCCCTACAGAAGTGAGGTAAGTGACCCAAAGGTCGAAGCTGAGTTATCACTTGCACCAGTCTGGAATTGGTGTTTAGAGTCTCTCTGTGTAAAAATTTGCCTCGAAATGGAACCAGAAAGGTCTTTAAGGGCAATATTCCTGAAAACTGGAAAAAGAACAAAAAAAAAAAAATCAATAAGATGTAACATTATTACCAAAGCAAGTGAGAGCCGAGAAAACAGTGGTTGACAGCAGAGAGCGTCCCAGAGTCTTGAGCGACTTGATGCAGTAGTGAAGCATGGGTTGACCCAGACTCCGAGATACCCAAAAGTTGAACCGCTGTTTCCTCGATTTTTTTTGGTGGCACTTGCCTCTCTTCTGCAGGGAGATTTTCCATCGTGTTCCATGTTATTCGATTGTAGAAAAAGACAAAGGCAAAGCGCTACATCCATTCAATAGCATTTCGTTGTGACTAGTGCCATATTATAGCGTTAATATATTGTTAAAACGCAGTATTGAATATGGAGAGATGGCAGTTTTAGGCCAGGTTAGAGTAAATATATTGTTAAAACGCAGTATTGAATATAGAGAGATGGCAGTTTTAGGCCAGGTTAGAGTAAAATAAGCAAAGTGACGGGACTTAACCGCACGCGCGTGGGCAGTATTTTCAGGGCAAGGGACAATCACAGACTCCTTCATGTATGACTGACAAGGATAGCACCCAAACATTCACAGAGACTAGGCCACACAACTGTCACTTAACAACTAGGTCGCTATTTTAGTTTTTGGTATGGATTGAATGAAGCAGAGGAAACCATGTGTAAAGGTCCAGGTTTTGGCCCAGAAATCAAATGCAAAACCTCTCACTCGCAGGGCGAGTATATGAAACCAGCACACGAATGCAGAACAATTTATCACTAAGTTCTGATGGCACCAAGGCAACTCTAATTCCAACAGAACATACAAAAATTACGATACTCAAATCATTGACAAATAAGTTTATAATCGGACAGCAGCTGAGTACAGCTTCGCACAAGTCAGTGGTGGGTTTCAAAAATGGCTACAATGCTCATATGTTAACAGTAAATGGTGTACAAGTGATAATTTTCGCGTGACTTACAAGAGATCTGTCTATCTGTTTATCTATCTATCTATCTATCTATTTGTTTACCTACCTACCTACCTATCTCTTGTCAGACGCTTTAAGTCGGCTCCACGTCGCCCTGTCCTCTGCATTTAGCTGCTCTCCCTCCAGCTCACCTCCCTCTCTCATATTATTTATGTCTCTCCACTCCATCCCTCCACCTCATCCTTGGTCTCTCTCTCCTCCGCTTGCATTCCACCTCCCTCATATACGCTTTTCTAGCCATCTTCACATTTTCCATCGTCCCATCTCCCTACTCCTTCCCGCCATCTCATCCTTGGTCTCAACCTTCTCCTCCCTCTCTCCCCGTTCACCTCACTCGCATACACTCTTCTAGTCAGTCTCTCATTCTCCACATGACCAAGAGATCCATCCAACATACATCCACTCCGAAAATGACATGCAACCATCGACTTACAGATCCAGGTCCCCGTTTCAGTTCTGGGGGCTGTATTCTAGGTTCCTTAGGTGGCTTCGTATCATCCCTTCTTAACCGATTTATTTTGCATATTACAACTTAACATTCTATTGTATGTTAATTTATCTTTTTAATACTGTCATAATTTACATAAACACCATGCCAGAGGATACTGAGGTGTAATGTGCAGAATACATCGCTAAGGAAGACGTGACACCAAAGATCCCGAAGCCACTCAGAACAGGACCCAAGGTGTGAACAGCTGAAAGAGATATTGGCCAGGGATTATGTGGCTGGCCAGAAAATCGAACCTGGGACCGTTCCGATGCCGACCGAGAGTGCATACGATACCACCACAGCCTCCTCCGTGATTTGTTTTCGTCAGTGCCCGCTCAGATCTCCTTCACTATGATGTTGTGTTATTACATGTCGTTCCTGCTGCCACCGAATGATTTTATGCAGGTTAGGAAAGCCCTCTCATACTGAAAGAGTTAAGGAAGCTGAAGCCTTACTCCTCCAGTTCGTCTCTCTATAACTTTACAAGGTCACCTGGAGGGAGTATTAACACACACACACACACACACACACACACACACACACACACACACACACACACACACACACACACACACACATACTGTATATGGAAAATTCGTCGTCCGATTGAAGGGACATACTCACAGTGACGCAAGATCCAGAAAACAATGACAAACTTTCATTTCAGCGTCGCACGCCATCCACGCCAGTCTTTGACACTGACACACACTAAAATGGGGCAAGAAACGAACAGCTATTGGGCCCCCATTGCAATACTAACAGCTGCATTGTCTCATAATTTACTTTTCAGTGGGAGTGGAACTAAGACGTGTGTGTGTGTGTGTGTGTGTGTGTGTGTGTGTGTTTCCAGAGATGAACATTTCCAATTTCCATGTTTTGAATTGCACATAATCCCTGTTTTCAATCGTGTGCATGTCTCACTCAAAATACAATAAATATTCGTTAAATTAGCCTCCTGGTCATAAGAATAAATTACACGAAAAGCACTCACTGCAATCAACCTAACTGCATGCACCTCACTCCGCCCTCACACCTGCTGCGCTGACAACGAAACTGAAAGTAATTGCGTTTAATTCAGAGTGATATCTTTCTTTCTTTTCTTTTGAGAGATTTGTATATGTTGCTCGAAGTTGATTTTTTTTTGTTTTTGCCGTTGCTGTTATCTCTTGTACTACGATAACATCTTGTTCTTGTGTTACCTCATAGATGTTAATGACTTGTTCCTGTGTTATCTGCTGTACTACGATAACATCTTGTCCCTGTGTCACCTGTTATGATAATGTCTTTTGTTCATGTGTAATCTTTTGTAGAAGGATATGATCTTGTTCCTGTGTTATTTCTTGCATGATAACGCCTTGTTCCTGTGTTGTCTATTGCAGTACTATCACGTCTTGTTCCTGTGTTGTTTCTGGTAGTATGATCACGTCTTGTTCCTGTGTTGTCTGTGGTAGTATGATCACGTCTTGTTCCTGTGTTGTCTGTGGTAGTATGATCACGTCTTGTTCCTGTGTTGTCTCTGGTAGTATGATCACGTCTTGTTCCTGTGTTGTCTGTGGTAGTATGATCACGTCTTGTTCCTGTGTTGTCTGTGGTAGTATGATCACGTCTTGTTCCTGTGTTGTCTGTGGTAGTATGATCACGTCTTGTTCCTGTGTTGTCTCTGGTAGTATGATCACGTCTTGTTCCTGTGCTGTCTCTGGTAGTATGATCACGTCTTGTTCCTGTGTTGTCTCTGGTAGTATGATCACGTCTTGTTCCTTTGTTGTCTCTTGTGGTACAATCACGTCTTGTTCCTGTGTTGTCTCTGGTAGTATGATCACGTCTTGTTCCTGTGTTGTCTCTGGTAGTATGATCACGTCTTGTTCCTGTGTGGTCTGTGGTAGTATGATCACGTCTTGTTCCTGTGTTGTCTGTGGTAGTATGATCACGTCTTGTTCCTGTGTTGTCTCTGGTAGTATGATCACGTCTTGTTCCTGTGTTGTCTGTGGTAGTATGATCACGTCTTGTTCCTGTGTTGTCTGTGGTAGTATGATCACGTCTTGTTCCTGTGTTGTCTGTGGTAGTATGATCACGTCTTGTTCCTGTGTTGTCTCTGGTAGTATGATCACGTCTTGTTCCTGTGCTGTCTCTGGTAGTATGATCACGTCTTGTTCCTGTGTTGTCTCTGGTAGTATGATCACGTCTTGTTCCTTTGTTGTCTCTTGTGGTACAATCACGTCTTGTTCCTGTGTTGTCTCTGGTAGTATGATCACGTCTTGTTCCTGTGTTGTCTCTGGTAGTATGATCACGTCTTGTTCCTGTGTGGTCTGTGGTAGTATGATCACGTCTTGTTCCTGTGTTGTCTCTTGTGCTACCATCACGTTTGCGCCTGTTATGGTACGATCTGGTCTTGCTTCTGTGTTATCTCTTGTACTACGATAGCGTCTTGTTCCATCAACTGTTGTTCCCTCTAAACGACTCTAATCTCTTGAATCTTCGTTACTGCCTTTTTATTTTTTATTCTAACTTCGCCTAAAAGTACGATCTATCTTCATTACAAAGTTGTGACAATAGCTTAATATTTGAATACGGTGTTGATAAAGAAATGCTTTGGAAAGGATGTAGAGCTGCAGCACTGTATACGTAAAATGTGCTGCAAAAGGACGAAAATCTGGGCCAGGCTAAAGTAAATGAACTACGGTAGTCGACTTTATTCAGAATAGATGAAGTCTCTTGTACTGGAGTAGTTTATCAAGGCTTCATCTAACCTCTGCATATCAGTGAGTGTTTGGTAAACCCAATAAAACCGTCCGAGATGGCAGGAAATGTAACAGATATCCAAGGCTCAGTGAACTGAATTTCTCGTCCCTGAGGAGATAATGGAGACAATTTATAACCCTTTCATTATAACAGATGTCTGCTAAGCTGTTATCGTCTAGCATGGCAAGGATACACTAAACATAACCTTGTTTTACATCAGGAGTTAATCAATATCGGGAATTATTTCAGAGTATTTGTTCTATGGTCCGCTCATACTGCCCACTCAACGCAGGTCTGAAAGACAAACTGCACCTCTCAAAACGCATTGCACTGATAAAGCTAATGTAACTAATATTGTAATTGTATTTTGTGTATATTTATGAGTCTAGTTATGGGTAGTTAGGTGACGCCTATGTGACTAGAGTCGTTGGATTTTTTCCCCTCAAGACTGTGGTTAACAAAGTATGTCTCCTTTTCCACCCTCTCTCTCTCGTCCTCCTGAATCTGAGGCAGAACAGTTATTCCAGGGCTGACCTCACAGGGAGGAACACGTGTTGTCCAACAAGATTACAGCGGGCCACTTGGAAGACGCTTTATAGCATTTGTTTCTTAGACACTTAATGGGCAGTAGCATTGATTTTTGACATATGCCTTCTTTAGCAAGACATGAAGTGATTTGTATTGATTTAAATGGACTGGATTAATATGCAGGGCCCGATTAACCGAAATACGCATTAAATTATGACTCTTGGGGCGCCTTATGGAATATCTGGCGCCGTTGTCATGTGGTAGGTCTCCATATTATAATTGCAAATCATAATAGATAGATAGATAAATAGATAGATAGAGAGACAGATAGAAGCAGGGAGTCAGATGATTGAGAAGGTGTTGTGTCTGCGAGAGTCGAGCAGTACTAAACATGCTTACACACTCTGACACGAGGAATGCTTGAGACAGTGGTCTAGTGGCCATATACACACATACACATATGCTCACACACAGGCTACGGGAACTTTCCATCCACGAGGAACACACGTGACACACCCCTGCAACACCAGAATTTTAGGAAAGAGAGTTAGAAGGAGACAAGCGACCCTAGAGAGAGGTCGAGACGGAGATTAGCCTTAGAACAGAAAGAGAGAGAGATAGCGAGACAGGGAGGTAGCTACCCGGGACTTATAATCTTCCCATGGGAGAGACCTGTTTAATATTTCCAAGACAAATAAAAATAGTCCCATACTATTCTTTACCTCTCCCGTCACTACATGACATCTGGTGGGGAAACTACTACAAGATATAAAAGCCGCTCGACCACAAGTCTAAAATATACTTCTCTACAAGTAACTACAAAGTCTTTATGACATTTGGTGGCAGCGGTGGGATGTTGACTGACGTGGCGTCTGTTCAGCAAGCACGCATGATGAATGGGAGTTTCGGATGATGAGTGGGAAACCCCTTCAGACATAGAGAGGTCGAGACGGAGATTAGCCACCGAACAGGCTAGACAGAAGGAGACAAGCGACCCTAGAGAGAGGTCGAGAGGGAGGAGGAGAAGGAGACAGGCAGGAGGTCAAGAAGAGGGATGACCCAAATGTCATTTATGACATTTGGTAGCAGCGAACGTATACGAACCTCGTCTACGAATCAACATTAAATTCCTACAAAATATCAAGATTGAAAACAACCAACAACATCAGCTCCTGACAGTATTCTCTCCATCCAGCCCCCTCCGTCTCCCAGATCATCATGCTGATGCAGAGGTCAAGAGATCACACGACGCCTTGCAAGTAGCTTAACGACAAACCAGCAAATCTGCGGACATCGTCTCCGAATTAAAAGCAAATTTCTACAAAAGCAACCGAGACTACAAGATTAGCTTCAGTTCTACATTGAATCCTACAAAATACAGCCTACAGTGCAAATAGTCTACAAGTCTACGACGAATCAGCGAACTACAGCCATCTACAATCAACTACAATTAACAACTCTAAATCGTCTGTATAATCTTCTACACGCACCTACAAGAAGCGGCAGTCTTCATCCTACAACGAGTAAATCACAAGAAAAAAGGACCAAGAATACATCAAGAAAGAAAGAAAACAAACAAACAAAACAAACAAACAAACAAACGAAGAGTGAGAGACGACTCACAACTCATAACCACCAGACCTCACCCTCCTCTTTCTGCTACATCCACCCAACCACCACCGCCTACGCAGGTGTGAAGAGGTCAGGACGACGAAGCAAACACCAAGTCCATATTCACAACTCATCTTACTCACTCGTCTTCACTCAAGTTACTCATCGCTACTCATTCACTCACCACAGCTACCAGTGTGGGAAGCCGACGTCACCATGTGCTGAGACGACAGCACGCCAATCAACCCGCGAAGGACAACGCTATCACCACGTGCAATACCACTCACACCATTTCCCACCACGGTAAAAATTAGTGAGTTACATAGTTACTTCATTTATACAATACACAGTGATAGACAATAAGCTTCTGCACAAACATATAAAACGTGCTGTATAGTTACAACTTAAATACACATACCTACTTCAATTATCTTCATAATTCAATCATTAAATACTTGCACCAACAATAAATATTCTACACTGTATATATTCATTCATTTATTATAACATTTATTTACTATCAACGAGTGTTACCATTTATACCTACATAAAATACGTGTTTCATACATACAACTATACATTATTATATCTACAAAGTGATAAAGAAAATATACCATCACAGTTACTCAGTGAGCAATTAAAGGAACTGTATTAAACATTTATTAATTAAAGCTACCTAGTGGAAACAGACAAATTAAGTTACAAGGTAAACTAGAGAAAAAAAAAAAAATGGCCAACACAAATGCCGTTAGCAAGAGTGAACATCTTCAACACAATCGTGAAGACAATGATTTCCACACAGTGCTGACACATATTACTCACGATAGGTACAGGTGAACAACAAGTCAGTGTGTATAGTTAATACTGTATATAGTGTATATATTTTTTATATAAAATAACAAAATATGGGACTATATAATATCATTTTCAGTAATATCTGTGCAATATAAACTAAACTTTAAAAAAGTATCCCAAGGAAATTAGCCAGTAATTATGCAACCATGAACATGGAAAAAGTGTACACAAGCAAAGAGAAACAAACTATAGAAAATCAATACATACAAAAAAAAAAAAAAAAAAAAAAAAAAAAAGTAGGAAAGAAAAAAAGAGAAATAGAGTAAGATCACATAACAAACAAATGAAAATAAGTGTAATTGTTACTACATATGCCAAAATACCACATAAACTACAAACAAAAAAGCAAATTGTGTCTCCACAAACAAGTGGCATGACACATCATCACTATCATCGACCGCAGCATATGTTAGGACTGCAGTTATTACAATTATGTTACACTTATTACAATTATGTAACTACAAACAATACTACAAACAATATGTACCATTTCTGTGACAGTTGCATTAACAAGATGTAACTTTTATGTAACTTTAACTACAATTATGTACCTACAAACGATATGTAACAATTATGTAACGACGAACGATTGCATTATATTACACTAACTACAATTATGTACCTACAAACGATATGTAACAATTATGTAACGACAAACGATTGCATTATGTTACACTAACTACAATTATGTACCTACAAACGATATGTAACAATTATGTAACGACAAACGATTGCATTATGTTACACTTTGCCAATTAACAGTTGCATTAACAAGATGTAACTTTTATGTAACTTTAACTACAATTATAAGGCCAAGTCACTTATGTAATAGTTGCATTAACAAAATGTAACTACAGTTATAAGGCCAACACATGTATGCATTTCACTATAATATCCCAGGTACATACTGTATTACAGTTAAATAATTTACTTTAATGCATTTATTCAAATATGTATACAACTTATTTAAAATGTAATATTACTGAATAATCACTATTTACTATGAATAATATATGTATACAATATTCATACAATTATGTTACTTTTCAATATTATGTATTTCACTTAATTAGCTTATAAGTTCATTATAATGTGTATGTAGTATGTATTAATATGTTATAACTATTAAATGTCGATGGTACGCCATTTTTGCGCGGCCGAGCAATGTGGTAGGTCTCCATATTATAATTGCAAATCATAATAGATAGATAGATAAATAGATAGATAGAGAGACAGATAGAAGCAGGGAGTCAGATGATTGAGAAGGTGTTGTGTCTGCGCGAGTCGAGCAGTACTAAACATGTTTACACACTCTGACGCGAGGAATGCTTGAGACAGCGTCTAGTGGCCATATACACACATACACATATGCTCACACACAGGCTACGGGAACTTTCCATCCACGAGGAACACACGTGACACACCCCTGCTACACCAGAATTTTAGGAAAGAGAGTTAGAAGGAGACAAGCGACCCTAGAGAGAGGTCGAGACAGAGATTAGCCTTAGAACAGAAAGAGAGAGAGATAGCGAGACAGGGAGGTAGCTACCCGGGACTTATACTCTTCCCATGGGAGAGACCTGTTTAATATTTCCAAGACAAATAAAAATAGTCCCATACTATTCTTTACCTCTCCCGTCACTACATGACATCTGGTGGGGAAACTACTACAAGATATAAAAGCCGCTCGACCACAAGTCTAAAATATACTTCTCTACAAGTAACTACAAAGTTTTTATGACAGTCATGGTGAGAGAAAGGCGATGCATCCCGTATATAATATCCCAAACACATACTTTTTTCCGGCACCTTGCTCTGTCGTCAACTTTTGGCCGTCGTAAATAGCCCACCGTACGGAAACAGATAACTCTACACCTTCGTTCAGAACCATGGCATTTTAAAAGCATACTTTATTACCAAGACTGAAATAATTAATTGGAGAATTTGGGAATTAAAATACATTAAAACAACTGCAGAATAAAAGCACTACATAAAAGAAAATTTATCGTCAAAATCTTTTTCACCTCATCACTAATGTATGGACCTAGGGCTAGGCTACTTTGATTTTAAAAGTAAACAAGCATACTAAATAATTAAATTAATAATAAAAATATGTAATAAAAACACTAAATGAACCAGAAAATAGGAATTTCATTAAGCAAAATCTCAACCAATTAATACTTTCCAATTTAATGCACCTATAAGTAAATAAATATACATGCACACATTAGAGAGAGAGAGAGAGAGAGAGAGAGAGAGAGAGAGAGAGACAGACAGACAGACAGACAGACAGAGACAGAGACAGAGAGAGAGGCGGTCTGCAGTCCCAGTGGACCCAGGTTCGAATCCCGACTGGGGCAGGGAACAGTTTAAGGATTTGAATTTCATATAAGCAGATTTCCTGATCTACCAGAAGACCCGCCGATATGTCGCAAAAGTACCCCCGCTAATACCAGTACACCAGTCCTGTATGAGGCAGCCCTAGCATGTATTCAATATGGGCGGTGGGTGTTAGCGCCGAAGTGGTGACATGTGGAAGAGTAGGAGGACTACTGAGCCTAGGGATAGGCAACTGCCCCTGAGAAATAGGCCCTGAAACCTTTGCCCAGAGTCAGACACATTATATATATAGATATATATATATATATATATATATATATATATATATATATATATATATATATATATATATATATATATATATATATATATATATATATCATCATCATCATCATCAGCCATTACAAGTCTACTGCTGAACATAGGCCTCCCCCAACCTTCTACACGAATTCCTTGACTGAGCCAATCTTAGCCACGTTTTCCCTGCAGTTTTCTCTATCTCATCTCTCCACCTCCTGTCTGGCCTTTTTCTGCTACGCATACCATCTCTTGGTGTCCAGTCAGTCAACCACTTGCTCCATCGATTATCCCTTGTTTTTGTTACATGGCCTACCCACCTCCATTTCTGTTCTTTTATAACTTCTATAATACCCTTGACTTTAGTCTGCTGTCTCATCCAAGTTGATCTTTTCCTGTCTCTTAAAGATATTCCCAACATTGACCTTTCCATTGCTCTCTGAGAACGAATTAATTTATTTTCCATCGATTTTGTCAGTTTCCAAGTCTCACAACCATACGTCATAGCTGGAATTACACATTCGTTATATACTTTTCGCTTCATACAAACTGGCAAGCTACTTTTCATAATGTCTCTATGTTTACCGAAAGCTTTCCATCCAATTGTAATGCGTCGTTTTATTTCGCTATCATTATCTTTCGTTAATTTTAGTATTTGTCCCAGGTAATTGTACTCCTCAACTTCTTCAAGAATTTCTCCACTTATTCTTATGACGCTCTTTGGTGTTTGAGGATTAAACATTACTTTAGTTTTACTCCGGTTCATCTTTAGCCCTACTTTGAGACTTTCTCTGTTCAGGCCATTTAACATTTCTTGCAATGTCTCTGCTTTTTCTGAGATTAGGACAATGTTATCTGCAAATCTTAAATGGTTTAGCTTTTCTCCATCTATGTTTACTCCTTTGTTTTCCCAGTCTAGCTTTCTGAAAATACTTTCTGGGCATGCTGTAAATAACTTTGGTGAAATTGAATCTCCCTGACGCACGTCCTTCTCAATCTTAATTTTCTCTGAGTCCTTATGTAATTTAACTGTAGCAGTTCCCTCTTTATATATGTTTTCGAGCAGTTTTACAATGTTCTCATTCACTCCTTGTTCTCGCAATGAATTTATAACTGCTATGTGCTCCACTGAGTCGAAAGCCTTTTCGTAATCAACAAAACCTAAGCAAAGTCGTTTATTATATTCTGTAGTTTTCTCAATTAGCTGATTCATTGTGTGCAGATGATCAGTAGTCGAGTACCCGCTTCGGAATCCTGCCTGTTCACGAGGTTGGTTTTCCTCCAAATTTGTAGCTATTCTGTTTGTAAGGACTTTAGTGAAAAGTTTGTAAATGACTGATAGCAAGCTAATGCGTCTATAGTTACTAAGGTCTTTTGAGTCGCCTTGTTTATAAAGTAGAATAACAATTGCATTACACCATGTTTGGGGAATTTTCTCCTGTTTTATACGTTGGGTAAATAAGTGAGTAAGCCTATTTTGTACTTCTATTCCTGCATCCAACAGTAAATCTGTTACTATTCCATCTTCTCCCGGAGCCTTCCCTCTTTTCATATTTTTAAGAGAAATATTTACTTCGTCTGGTGTTACCTCAAGTATTTCACTTGTGTCATCAGAAAAGTTAGCTATTGGTACTACTGTCTTTGATGCATACAGTTCTTTGTAAAATTCTTCAACTCTCTTCAGCATCATATCTCTGCATTTAATGGCTTCACCGTTTTTGTCTTTTAGTGATGTAATTTGTTGCTCTCCAAGTGCCATTTTATTTCGGACCTGTTTCAGACTTTTTCCTTTTTTGATGGTTCCTTTGATTTGATCCATGTTTCTCTTTCTTTTTTCTTCTCTTTGTCTTTTGTTGATAAGCTTGTTTAATTCCGCTCGTTCTATTTCATCTTTCTTTGTTTTTACTTTCATTACCTTTCTTTTTTTCATAAGCTCAAGTGTCTTCTCTGAATACTTCCCGGCTTTGGTTGTATTAGGTTTTCCTACTACCTCCGCTGATTCTTTTAGCACTTTTGTTAGTTTGTCATTCAGCTCATCAATGTCACATTCAGCATTACTGAGAGCCTGAAATCTGTTCCTTATTTCCAACTGAAAAGCTGCTTTGTTTTCGCTGACTTTTATTGGGCATATCTTTTTGTCTTTAATCATCTTCTTTCTTTCACTTTTGAAATTGAACCTTGCTGTGCAACCCACCATTCTATGGTCACTTCCAATATTTACTTTGTTGATAACTGTGACATTTGTGATTGTGTTTTTCTTATTTGCTATAATGAAGTCGATTTCAATCTTTGTTTCTCCATTTGGGCTTCTCCAGGTCCACTTTCTCCCTGTTCTTTTGTGAAAGAATGTGTTCATTATTCTCATGTTTAACATTTCTGCAAAGTTTACCACATTTCTCCTCTTTCGTTCCTTTCTCCCACTCCAAATTTTCCCATACATGCTTCACCATTTTTTGATTTTCCAACTTTTGCATTGAAGTCTCCCATGAGTATAGTATAGGTGGTCTTTTCTTCTTCCATAATCTGGGAGATGTCATCATAGAATGTTTCAATTTCTTCATCTGAGCTCTGAGAAGTTTGTGCATATATTTGTATCTCTTCCAGGGTATATTTTTTGCACAGTCTAATTACAACCACTGCTTCTCTGTCAGATGCAATACTGAATTTAACAATGTTGACTGCAAGATTTTTGTTAATTAGAAATCCTACACCACTAACTCTTTCATTTTCCCTTCCTCTGTGGTAAAATAGGTGGCCACTGTCATTTAGCTGAATATATATATATATATATATATATATATATATATATATATAGAGAGAGAGAGAGAGAGAGAGAGAGAGAGAGAGAGATACTGTGTATATCCCATTGGATCCCAGAGTTGCTGGGCGAGGCACTGTTCCTGGGGGATCCTAAACGTGCCGCCCTCCGCCTCTCGGTTCATAGTCGCGAAGCTCATAGGTCCCTACCCGGGAGTTCCCAACTTTATTAAGATTTGAACATTCCCAGTTCTGTCCAATACTGGGGACACTGGGCTCCGATGGGGTATATATATATATATATATATATATATATATATATATATATATATATATATATATATATATATATATATATATATATAAACAAAGACGTAACAAAGCATGAAACGAAACACTGAAACCATTTAGATCTGGATACTGTTAATAGGAGATGAACTTAACATCACACCATCTGTCTGTTGCAAACGACAGTGATCATCTGGCATTAAACTGCTATAAGGAATGTAGCTGCACGTCGCAGAGCATCCTTACTCATTTGTTAAACCCATAGCGGCCGTCTTCAATTAATATATCTTTTTCAGGGAACTAAATAGCTGTGTGGTCGTAATTCGTCAGTCATGCATCTCTGCAACAAAATTTATTCAGCTAAATTTTAAAGACAAAAACTCACAATGGTTACAGGTCTGCGCATCATTTTACTTCACACACTTACAAGTCTACTGAAGATGTTCAATGCCATATTAAAGTAAAAGTGCTTGCAGTTTTCTTCATCTCTACTTGACTCTTAATTATTCTGGTCACTTGTGAAGCTTTGCTAACCACTATTTTATTACTTAATGTAATTTTGAAGGCAGGGATTAGAAGCCCTATTAATATATTTGACTTGGTTTAGTAGCAGTAGTAGTAGTGGTAGTAGTAGTAGTAGTAGTAGTGGTGGTGGTGGTGGTGGTAGTAGTAGTAGTAGAAGTAGTAGTAGTAGTAGTAGTAGTAGTGGTAGTAGTAGTAGTGGTAGTAGTAGTAGTTGTAGTAATAGTGGTAGTAGTAGTAGTAGTAGTAGTAGTTGTAGTGGTGGTGGTGGTGGTGGTGGTGGTGGTGGTGGTAGTAGTACTAGTAGGTGTATTAGTAGTAGTTGTTGTTGTAGCTCCAAGTCATTTTAAATGTGATCCCGGTGGGCTGCAGTCTATATCTATCCTCCGGCAGTCCTCCGTTTCCCTTTCGGAAATGTGCAAAGAAGTGAGGGACGTTGTATATTTTTCACAGGTATCGCATAAAGGGGCATATACAGCACGTGACTTGGAAAATACATATATGAAAACTGTCTGCACATTAACGATTTCGTGATACAAATATATTTAGCGAACGTGCTGTGCTTTCTCCTGTTCTCCATATCTTTTCGTGCTTCTGATTTCATGCACAATATTACTTTCCTTCCTGATCACATTTCAAACCAGCTGATAATTTTTGCCACCATCGGTAATCAAGGTTTAACTGTGATTCACTATCGTCTTTTCCATACCGTATTATATTCCTTATCGTGGTCATTTTTTCCTCAGAGTATTTTATTCTTATCTACGATCACAAACAAAAAGCTCACGGATTGAAAGATATATTTAACTCCCAGCTGAAAAGAATCGCCTGTCGTTAGTTGGAACAGAGTACCAGAGTTGTCCCGACAATAGAAGAGTGAAATATTAGACTGACTACGGTGACACTGAGCTTCGATTTTTTCTGATGGTGATTGGGGATGAGGAATTGAAATACGGTAGTCCTGTGTGTAAAAGGAGTTCGGCAACAGATGGTTCATACCAACTTTTAATATACATGTTTTATCCAGTATCAGTTATACTCTCTTCTGATTCTAAGGCCCTGCAGCTATACTATCATAGTTCCTTAAATTATAACTCTTTGAATCCGAGACGTGGTTTTCATTTTACTCCCCTCTCCACCTGTTGATTTTATTCATCTTAAGAGAGACCTGCTTAAAGGATGTCGTCAGTTCCTCTTTTCGGTCGAAAGGTAACAGAAATTTGAATTACTCATGCCGTGAACGAAACGGAGCGAGGATTTTTCCCTTATTTTTATCCTTCTGGGACACCCGATGCGAAAAGAGAGAGAGGCAGGATAGTAGTATTTGCTGCTATACTAAATTATACTACAGCATTATAACATACAATTTTAGGAGTATAAGGAAGGAGGAAGGAGTGGCGAGAGAGTGATAATACAAAAAACACATCACCCTTCTCTCTTCTGTCAAGCCGGTAATTTCAGTGCCGAACCAAGGACGAATCCATGTATCCCCTAAAAGCAAATACTAAATTTGAAGCCAAAGGCCAGAAATGAGTCATAACTCGGGAATCGGTGGCCAGATAGGACTAGAAATTGTTTTATTCTTCAAATTAGAGCATTTTAACGATGCCTTGCTCTAACAAAAACTGAGCTTCGTTGCGCCGTTTTTGCTGTGGTATGGTAACAAACAAACTTACAGATATCGGATCGTTATATAGATTTCGAACTAGCGGGGTTACGGCATGCAGTCTTCAACATTTCCTTAGTTACGAGAAATCTTACATAAATTTGATTAAAATCGTCTGTACGTATCGAGAATACGGTTAAATATATATATATATATATATATATATATATATATATATATATATATATATGCAAACTAACCACAGAAGAAATGAAAGGAGCGACAGTGAGTACTTTCGAATATTACATCTTCAGACAGAGTGAGACAGAAACGTAGAGGGTAGAGGTCTTTTATGCACACCCGCAGCAGGTAGTGGCACACAGAACAATGGATGACTCAATGTACAAGTCGTATTCAAATATGAGAACACCGTCAAAAACACCGTCATCAAGAACAGCATTTTCAGTAATTCAGGCGTTGTTTACAAAATCCCGTGTAAAAGCTGCAACAAATTTTACATAGGACCATCTGGAAAAGATTTGGAAATTAGAATCTCGCAACATAAATAGTGTGTAAGGACAGCCCAACAGAGTAGTGGTTTATTTCAGCACAAAGCATCCAGTGATCACCATATTGACTGGACAGGCTCCAAGATTCTAGCAAGATCAAAAAGCTTAGATGAAAGAAATGTAATATAATCTTGTCTAATTTCTGGCACATATGAAAAGAATGTAAACATGAGCTATGGTCATTTTAAGTGTGATAAATTGTTAACTGAAATAATTTTAAAGCAGTATCCCCCAGACTAACACGTGATTGTTTCCTGTCATCTCCTGGTGGTGTAGTCACACCTGTGTGGGACACACCAAGCATTAATACTCTAGGTCTTAAGTTAAGCAGCAGTATTTATCCCTTCCTCCCTCCCCCCTCTCCCCTTCCCCCTCCCTCCCACTCCCCTTTCCTCCCCTCCTACTCCCTCCTCCTTTGTCACGCGCATTTTTAGATTCAGGTCATCCATTGTTGGGTTCCACTCCCTGCTGCAGGTGACCCTAAGCTTGGCCGCAGGTAAAAATTCAGGTCATCCATTGTTCTGTGTGCCACTACCTGCTGCGGGTGTGCATAAAAGACCTCTACCCTCTACGTTTCTGTCTCACTCTGTCTGAAGATGTAATATACGAAAGTACTCACTGTCGCTCCTTTCATTTCTCCTGTGGTTAGTTTGCATACATATCTTCACGGTGAAGTGAAGTCTCTGCATATATATATATATATATATATATATATATATATATATGCCACTTCGGTTTTGAAGTGGTTAGGAGGACGTAGGATTGAAAGGGATTAAGGGGATGGGTAGATGACTGGCCTCCCCCACATCTCTGAATTACGATATCGAAACGCCTCCATGTCTTACGCGAGAACCCTGGCCTTTTACTTCGACTGGGGAATAGCAGGTATCAGGCCAGGCACGTGATACACAGGGTGGCCCATGTATAACACTCCTCTTCCACTCCATTCTTCGGTTTCTTGTGTTTTGCTGGGAAGGCTCAGTCGACATTATCAGTGTCTGCCCTGCATTATTTAGTAGCTTCCTATTCCCACTCCCACACCCGCAGAAGCAGACTAAGCCGTCCCCGCAACACACAGAGACCACCACATCAGTTTTTACTGGAGCGCTATTTATGGACAACCTTGTATACTAGACACATAGGAAAAGGGATGATGTTTGAATAAGGAATGCACATTTCGTAATAGCATTGATTCAGCTGGGAACAGATCTTTCACATGCACACATTCCCCATTACTCTTTTTACTCTAACTTGGCCCAGTTTCTCGTCCTTTTGTAGCTTATTTCACGTAGGTCAGTGGCAGGAAAAGATAGTAATACGAACCTAAGCCCTTTCGACAACACGTATTCGTGCTTGTCATCATATTCTAGTCTAAATCTATTGTCACAAGTAAGCATTCAAGAGGGAGAGATGGCACTCTTTTGCCAAGTTACAGTAATGAGCGTATAATCACACCAACACTGATTCTCTGCGTGGTCTTCAAATTGATTTACATTCTGATTCCGATGGCTGAGTTTTAGCTGAAAGAAACCGCTTGGTGTATGCTAGAATTTAACAGCAGAAGAGTAATAATGGGATCTCAAACAAGAACTCGCCAATATGTGGCATTAAGGAAAAATTAATACCCCTCTCGCCTAGAGAACAGTGTTATCGTTTCTCAGTCCTCTCATAGAAACCGTCAAACCTCATTCACTTCTGTTGCAAGTTCATAGTTCGTCCATCTTAACTTGGAGGAGATTTTCGTCCTTTGCAAAGTATTTTATGTAGCTCAGTTACTGAATCAGATAATGCTACTGCTCCATATCCTTTTCCAAGCTCTTCTTCGTGACTAGCACCACATTCTCTTTTTGCATATCAGCATTTAAGATGGAATGATGGACTATTTAGACCAAGTTAAAGTGCACAGAGTATAGGTCTCCTTTTTTCCCCTCAAATCGGTAAGCAAAACAATAACCCTCCCTTACTTCGTGAGAGCGGGTGTAATTTAAAACAACATTCAGTGGACTTGAATCCAATAACACACACACACACACACACACACACACACACACACACACACACACACACACACACACACACACAAAATCTGCACCGTTGTTACAGTTCCCTGCAGGCATTGTGATGGATTGTTGCCTGAAGACTTTGACCTAACTTCATATAATCCTTTCCCCCTCCTCTCTCTCTCTCTCTCTCTCTCTGGCTATGGGGCTCAGCATGAGGGTCAACTACTGCTGTAAGGTACTGGGAGGGAGTACTGTAATTTACAGTACAAAACACAATTTTGTGGAAGGGCGGGGAGAGCTTCGATTATTTTATTATGTGAATAGGAAAAAGAACCAAGGGCTAAATCTCGCAACAAGCTGTTCTTTCCATGAATAATTGAATAAGTGGGAGCCATTCTCAAGATCCGTGCCTATTGAGACGCCTGGACACATTACGTTTCAATACTGTAGACAGTTCCAGAGCTAACCTGTTTAATACAGTTATGTCTGAGGGATCAATTAACCACTGTATTAGACAGCTGGACAGGAAAAGGATGAGAGTGTGGTACGCGTCGGGTGCTACGTACCTACGGTAATGGAAAAGGGATGTAAGATTGACCAGTGTGTGTGTGTGTGTGTGTGTGTGTGTGTGTGTGTGTGTGTGTGTGTGTGTGTGTGTATCCAGTGTTTGCTTTGTGTAGGGCGCATGAAACACATTTAGAGAAAGAGAAAAGTGTATTTTAGCCTTTATCTATCTATCTATTCTATCTACTGCCAGACGCCATAATCCCGTAAGGGGTGGCCATTTGACTTTGAGTTAGTTGTTTTACGGGGAGGGGCACTAACCCTCCACCAACCCACTTGTTGACACGTAGGGACCACGTATGGTTTGGTTATATGGTGGATTTCTCATAATCATGTTCCCATCAGCAGTGCTCTTGTGAACAAACAGGTCTATCATTAAACCACACTTCTGGAATAGGCATCATCATTATTCAAACCTCTTTTTCCCACCTAAAGAGTGTGAGGTGGGGTTGTTCTGGAAAATGTGCACAAAAGAACTGATCGACGGGGGTCTTTATCTAGTATTACAGACATATGTGGGAGGGATAGATGCCATTCAGTAGAGCTTCTTCATGTCTATTAGGCATATGACTGGGAAGGTTAGAACAGTAATTAGTTTGAGGCATAGGTATTGTTGCGTCAAAGGCAAGTAAAGCTCCATGGTTGCTGTATATATTAATGAAGGCTGGTGAGGAAGATAAAAAGCAAAGGATCTGTGAATGGCAGGCATAACTGATACAGTGAGAGGAATATCGGGAAATGGACCTATTGTTCTTGCATCCAAGTAACTAATATGGTTGCCATCTCCGAAAATAAAATATAAAAGTTGATGCCTGAAACTGGAAGAGCCTTGGACTAGGAAACTCGGAGAGAGAGAGAGAGAGAGAGAATACCATGTGGCAGAGAGACAGGGCACGACGATAAGAAGGTACGACTAAATGGGAATGAATTTAGAGAAGATGAAGTTCTCGTATGTTGGGATGGATAATATCACAGCAGATGGAACCCAGGATCCTAAACTAAGGTACAGCGTCGGCAATGGGGCGAAATTATTAGATGTAATGAATAGAAGTGGAAGGAAAGATCAGTAGCTGTCCAGGTAAAGATCTCTGTGTATGAAGTAATAGTGATGCCGATGTGCTCTATGGATGATACATGGACTTAAATGTTAGAAAAAAGAAGTGCAAGTGTTGGAAATAAATAAAGTAAGATGCCCTGAAAAGTAGTAATTGTGGAATTAAAAACTAGAAGCGGATGCAGACTAATATAAATGGTCGACAAGTGTGTAGTAAACTTCTATGCTCATATGGAGAGAATGGGTAACGATATCTCATAGAATATAAAACAGACCAGTAGTAGAGTTAGTGAAAGAACTAGGGAGGATACAGAGGTGTACGGATGGCTTAATCATTCTGGAGAGTGAGAGGCGCATATGGAACAAAGAAAATTAGAATAGACTGGTATATGAGTGATGATTAGCTGTTATTTGCAAGTGAGAGGTGAAGGGATCAGCATAAACCCCAGGGTAATCACTGCAGCCTGATTTAGATGGATTCAAGAATAATTGGGTGCACACCATTACATACAACTGAGTGATTGAATGAATTTTTTTCTGCATTTAATCATCATCATCATCAGTAGCAGCTGCACCCAGAGTGAGTTCACCACATGACAAAGGCCTCTCCCATTTTTTGGCACTCTGACCTACTGGCTAATAGCGTTTCATCCAATCCCTGTGTGCATTACCAAATCCCAATTTCGCCATCTTGTCCTTTGTCTTCTTTTTCCTCCAACACATCTATGAGCTACAACTTTTTTTTTTTTTATGTCCAACTCTGGGCATAGGCTTCACAGCCTGCTGTCAAGGCCCAGTAGTCCTCCTATATACCATACACCTCTACATGTCACCACTTCGGCGCTAACACCCACCGTCCATATTGAATACATGCTAGGGCTGTCTCATACAGGACTGGTGTATTGGTATTAGCGGGGGTTCTCTTACGACATATCGGCGGGTCTTCTGGTAGATCAGTAAAGTCTGATATTTATGAAAATCAAATCCTTAAACTGTTCCCTGCCCCAGCGGGATTTGATCCCGGTTCCGTTAGGACTGCAGGCCAACTCTCTACCAACTGAACCACCGCCTCCCACTGTGAGCTCTTCATTTATGTACAAAGCATACACACATCCACATTTGGTGTTTGATTGAGGTCATTGTGTGCTTCTCTTTCGTCCGTTCCCCTATCTGTAAAGTTTACTTTTTTCTCCCCATGTGATAAGTCTTATAATCCTTTTCATTCTACGACGAGGACTATTACTTTTATGTTGCAAGGGTTTTATTAACTTCTTCGTTTCCCATCCATAAGTGAGAACGGGAAGGACACATTTGGTATATAGCTGTCTCTTTTGACAAACGCAAACACAAATTCTAAATACAGTTATTGCTGGATCTTTCCATGGATGGTGACTAGAAATGCATTTGCCATATGATGTATGAACAACTGAGTCACTGAGGCACTGATTACCTTACACAAATCATTGTTGCACCGGGAACGCTTATGTTGTTATGTGGCACTCGTTCTGTTGTGAAATTAAAAGTTAGGTATATTTTAACTTTAATAAATTGATGTTTAGCCTTTGGGACTGTGTAGAAAATATTCAAGTGTAATGGATTAATGATGGAAATAGTTCGACACTCCTCACCCCCGCCACTGCCGCCCTGGCTTAGTGGTCAGCATCGCTAACGGCGAAGCTGCCAGCCCGTTAGTGCCGTGGTTCGCATCCTGGTGTAGGCAGCAGGCGTCACTAGACTCAAGACTTGTCCATTCATCCATTGTAGGTTGCTGGGTAAATTGAATACCTAGGGTACCACCTAGGGGAGATACCTGTGGTAACCTGAATGATGCAGCGGACTTGTATTCCACAGGACATTGCGTGAATAACCCGCCACAGACTCAAAAGTCTGTGTTACAGAAATGAGCACTGCGGCCAAGCGCCACATGGCACATGCCCCCATCTTTACTTGTATCTTTACTTTTGCTCAAGGATGAATGATTTTTTTTTTTTTTTTTACTTTAGATATTTAGGCTGCTCTAAATTTTTTCCCAAGGTAACTGTTTATTATATGGGCGGTATTCCCGTGCAGTTTGGAAGCTTACTACCACCTATTCCTTACCGGCTTATTTCTGTGTCTGCCCTGTTAATATATATTCCTGTGTGCTATTTTTGCAGTGTATGTGGAAATAACAATAAATACAGGGAGGAAAAATGAGAATGTTAAAGGGTAGCACGGAAAATAAATAATTAAGGAAGAGGTACTATGTAGCCTCCTTAGCCGACGAGAAGACGGAACGATGACAGTTTGGTGTTAAACTTCTGGAATGTGTCCAGGTTGAAGTACAGTGAATTGTTCTGAACAAGGGTTGCAGTCTTAGATTTGCTCTGGGATTTAAGGTTTTCCAGATATTTATTTATTATTTATTTTGTCTAAGATTATAGATTAGGTAAATTACGAAATACTGAGATATTTGTGTTTAACCTTTGGGAATGTGTAGAGGAAGCTGAAATCTGATGGACTCATTTCAGTACGGGTTGACGCACCATAGATTAGTTCTTGAATGCATATTTTGTTTTTATTATTATTATTATTATTATTATTATTATTATTATTATTGGTGGTGGTGGTGTTGTTGTTGATATTATTATTATTATTATTATTATTATTATTATTATTGTTATTATTGTTGTTGTTGATATTAATATTATTATTATTATTATTATTATTATTATTATATCATTATTTGGAGTGTATTTTGGTAAACTTTGGTTGCTTTGGGTAAGTTTGGATGTATCTGCGCTTGAACGTTGGTAAAAATTATCTGCAGAAAGATATGGATTTGTGGGTAATTGTAAGAAAAGATAGACTGGTGGATGGATAGGTAGACAGATAAAATTTATATGTCTACTTAGTCATCCATCAATCTAATTTACTTAATAAATTAGGCGAAGTGGTTGATGGATGAATGGTTGTATAGATACATATGATAGATATATTGATAGCAGTGACGTACAGCAACCCTGCTGTGTCGGCAGAGGAGGTGCAAAGCATCATTTAATAATTCGAAATCTCTCATGAATCTGCATGTAAATTAAAATTCATTTTGTTGCATCCTCGTGATTGCACATTAGTTCTTTTTCCGAGGGTTCGGCAGAATACTGTTTGACTGGTCTAGTTTGCTTAAATCCCTGCATACCATTCATATTATTTTTGTTTAATATTGTAAACAAGCATATCTTATAAACATAACTTTCTTCATCATATTAACTCTCAATCCTACATTCAGGCAAACCCTGTTCAGATCAGCTGTCTTTCCATTAGTTACTTTATGCATATCTTCTAGTACTATAATGAAGGTTTGTTTTACTCCCTGTCGTTGAAATGCTGTCATTACTATATCCGCTTCTGTGGACCAAAATGCATTCTAATTTGCGTTACTACCTTCTTCTTTTGGTGCTTTATGGCCATCACCCGCTAAAAGGGACATTAGGCCAAACAAAATATGATGATACAAGTCTGTCTATCTATCTATAGCCCAACGCCCTAATCCCGCAAAGGGTGGCTGCAGACAAAACGCCTCCAAGTCGCTTTGTCACCCACCATTTTACTGTCTTCCCCCTAACTCACTCCCCCCGCCCTCATATATCTCTCAACTCCATCCCTCCACCTCATCCTCGGTCTTCCCCTCCCTCTCCCTCCCTCCACTTTACCTTCATACACCCTCTAGTCAGTCAGTCAGTCAGTCAGTCTTTCATTCTCCATATATATATAAAAAGATAGGCAGAAGGAAAGACGGCCGATCTATGGAGCCAAATGATCTGGGAGCATAAACTATAATGCTCGTAAATCTGCGAGATCGGTCATCTCACCCCTGATAATCAGGCTAGGTGGAATGCCTTATCCCTGGTCACCTGCCCGGAGAAGATCGTACAGGGTCTTATAGTACGACGTCCAGAACTGATACCACCGGATGTGAGCATCAAGATCTAGAACGTGGTAGTAGACCGAGTCCTCAATCTGGCGGTCACTGGCCTTGAGTGGAGGGTGAGATGGGCCGCCCTCCGCAGCTGGAAGAGGGGAGGACTCAACAGCATCCACCTCGGCCAAGGAGTCGTTCGAAGCATCCTCGGCCATAGAAGCTGTGTCATAAGATGAGTCCTGTCCCCCCTCAGTCACTGGCAACTGGTGGTCGTCGCAGGAGGGTCGAGAACCGTGTCCGTGGTCTGGTCCGAAGCCGGGTCAGTGATAAATGATGGGCAGTTTAGCCGATTTGAAGGGACGTAAAAACGCAGCCGCTTCCGTGGGGTCTTGCGGGAAGCTGTAGGCTGTGGCTGTCGAGCCTGACCCTCTCAACGACAACGGAAGGATGGACGCAAGCCACGGGCAAAGCACTCAGGGATAACAAGGCAGGGAAGCCCATTCTTTTCAAAGATCTTGGGAAGAAGAATGTGCAGTGCCCTTTGTCGCCCTGACAAAAAGCCCTCGCCATCGCAACGCACATCTCGACGATGGTGCTCACATCTCCAGGACTCCCAGGAACCCTGACTCGACGTCCCCAGACCTACCGGTGCCACTGGGATATGGGTGAAACCCTGCATGATCGCGCCCCATGGTCCAGTAACATCCCTTGCCAGGACCTTTAGGAGTCTCAAAGATGACAAACTCCACTGCCTCGCCATCCCCAAGAGATCGTTGTAGATGCCGTGAATTTGGTGCAACTACAACCTGGCAGTGCACGAATACATCAGCGCCAGTGTCCTGACACTTGATGAACCCGTACCCTGCCCTGTCGTTGAATCAAACCACGGACCCCGGTCCCCTTGATCGGCAATGCAGGCATGGATGGTTTTTGAAAAATAGGCAGCCCTCAACGGGTCGCAAGCTATGGCAGGAAAGCGCCGGGAAAGTTGTGAACTCCACGACTGCTGAGCTCCAAATCCCCTCTCCATCAATGCCACGCACAAAGGTCTCTTAAAATCTGAAGTTTTGGAGACCCTTCAGTAAAAACAGGAAGACGATCTGTTGACTGGTAACTGCTACAAAATCTGCCCTAATTGAATTTGTTATTTTCCTTAGTTTATATAGCACAAGGAGAACTCTAAATGGAATGATCTTTTCTTTATTTTTTTTTTTTAGAACACTCGAACATCGACAAATATGTAGTGAGAACTTCACCTTTTGCATTACTTTTTATCATATTTTCTCGGAAAGCCTTACTTACTTGTTCTAATGTAATGCTGGTGAACACAGTGTTCACTGTTTATCCATCCTTATTCCTCGACTGCCGCGGTGGCTGAGTGAGCAGAGTCGCTGACTTCAAAACTGCTGGCCTGTTACGGTCGAGGTTCGAATGCTGGTGCGGGCATCTGGCGCCAGTTGGCTTATGCGTCCATCCATCCTTTATGGGTTGGCAGGTAAATGAGAACCAATAGTAACACCTAGGGGAGGTAACTGTGGTGACCTGGATGATGCAGCGGCCTTGCATCCCAGGATATTGATGAAAAAATCGCCACAGGCTCAGAGGCCTAAATTAAGGAAAGGAGCACCTCGGCTAGGCGCCTCATGGCGTCTGCCCTCACCTTTACCTTTACGACTTCCTGTTTCTTTCACCAAGATGCTGCTTCTGTGAAGCTTTGCAGAAGTTTCTACTGCTGTTGTGAGCAGTTAATTTCTGTTGCTTGAGAAATACATTGAGGTGGTTTGGCCATGTGGAGAGGATGGAGAACGAGAGACTAACGAGGAGAGTGTATGTGAGTGAGACGGAGGGAGGGAGAGGGAGGGGGAGGCCAAGGATGAGATGGAGGGATGGATTGGAGAGGTATATTAGAGAGAGGTGTGTGAGCTGGGACCCGCGCAGTGAAATGGCGGGGGACCGGGCAACATGGAGGCGATTTGTTTGTGGCCACCACTTACGGAATGAAGGCGCCTGGCAATAAATAGACAGACACATGATACATTATAGTTCCAGTCTCTCTTAGCAAATATCTGCTTTCTTTCAGCACCAAATGTCCGCTTAGTCGCCTCCAGGCTTCCTCCATTTCTTTTATTTTGTCCATTTTCTGCTAGTTAAACTTCGGGATATCTTCCTCTTTCTTCTAGCTGATAATGTTCCTTAATTCAGCTGATTCAAGGTGATCTCTCCATATCCTTACGTGCTCTTTTTTTATTTTCTATTTATTTTTTATATTTAATTCTTTGTACTCATGAGATTTTTCTGGTGTTGTTTCGGGGTTTCCTGCCATCTGCTTCTAGTGCTGTTTCGTACAGCTTGTTATTGTTTTACAGTTTTAGTGTATTTACTCTATTTTGATACCTGCTTAATGCATCAGTTGCGAATATTTACTCTCAATTAACAAGTTAAATTCTGTTGCTTTACCTCTCAATGCTCAGAAATATTCACAAAACGTCCAGTCATTCTGCATAGGTGCCATTTTGTCATAAAATACCAGCTCATCATCTACACACATTATATTGTAAATATTCCATCATTACTCATCCCTCACCATCTTCGCTCAAGATTACTTAACACATGTTATAAACTTTCCCGTTTCTCACCAACTTGAATATCGAACAACTCTGAGGAAATTATACACCCTTCTCTCATTCCAGCAGTAATATTCTACCACCCAATTATCCAGCTACAAGCACACGAGGGTACAAGGCAAAATGCTATGCGATTCCAGTGTGAGTTTGTGTGTATTTTTGGAATACGGGTTCATTAAGCAATCATTCAGTTTTGCATATTGCTCATCCCTTTACAAAGTTGTTTATCTGGCACATTTAAATGATGTAAGGAATCGGAAAATTCTATCTATCTATCTATCGCCAGACGCCTCAATCCCGTTTGGGGTGGCCACAAACAAATCCCCTCCAAGTCGCCCTGTCCCCCGCCATTTCACTCCCCTGCTCCCAACTCACACCCCCCTCTCTCATATACCTCTCCACCCCATCCCTCCATCTCATACTCGGCCTCCCCCTCCCTCTTTCCCCCTCCACCTCAATCACATACACTCTCTTCGTCAGTCTTTCACCCTCCATCCTCTCCACATGGCCAAACCACCTCAGTGTGTTCCTCATAACGCTTCCTATCACATCCACATCAACACCACAACGCTCCTTTATATCCTCATTCGTCAGCCTGTCTCTCCATGTGACTCCACAGGCTCCTCTTTAATAACTCATTTCCACTGCCCTCACTCTTGACTTGTGTCCTTCCAACAACGTCCAAGCTTCACTTCCGTACGTTAGAGTTGGTAT
Organism: Coenobita brevimanus; assembly: GCF_032717465.1. Taxonomy (NCBI): domain Eukaryota; kingdom Metazoa; phylum Arthropoda; class Malacostraca; order Decapoda; family Coenobitidae; genus Coenobita; species Coenobita brevimanus. Next base: position 10,478,003 of record NC_137055.1, on the reverse strand, counting down.
CACAATACTGTCATGTAGTAACTTTTTCACTTCCATGCTCACTTCCCTGTTTCTTATCACTGCTTTCAAAGAACTAGCAACCTTTCATACCTGCTGTACCCTTTCAAGCACTTCACCTTCCAAACCTCCATCCTTACTCATCACACTACCCAAGTACTTAAACGTACTCACATTTTCCAATTCCTCACCATCCAACCTCGCTGTACATTCACTGACTTCACTTCTCTCAAAGACCATCATTTTACTCTTCCCTACATTCACCTTTAGATTCCGTTTCATACATACTCTCTCAAACTCATCCACCAAGCCTTGCAGCTCCCCTTCGTCTTCACTCAACAACACAGTATCATCTGCAAACAACAGTACAGGGAGTTTCCAAACACTATCCTCTCTCACTAGGGCCACTCCAACATTCACTACCCTACCTTGTACCTCTTTTATTACCCCATCCATGTACAGATTGAACAACCATGGAGACATGACACATCCCTATTTCAACCCAACTTTCAAAGAGAAAAATTCACTTAGTTCACCATCCACACGCACTGCAGCCTTCGCACCATCGTACATACTCTTCACAGCATTCAACAACCTCCCATCTACTCCATATATTCTTAACACTTTCCACAATCCTAGTCTATCCACCCTGTCATATGCTTTCTCCAAATCCATGAAAGCCCCATACAACTTCTTTTCCTTCTCTAGAACCTTTTCCAATAAAGATCTGAGAATGAATATCTGATCTACACAACCTCTTCCCTTCCTAAAGCCTCCCTGTTCTTCTAAAACTAATTTCTCTGTTCTTTCTCTAACTCTGTCAATAAGTATCCTACTATACACTTTTCCTATTATACCAAGAAGACAAATGCCCCTATGATTACCACACACTTCTTTTTCCCCTTTTCCTTTGTACAAGGGAATAATTATACCTGACTTCCAATCCTCCGGGACTCTACCTTCCTCCCAGGCCAATCTGCACATCTTCCACATCCATTCTACTACTATCTCTCCCCCATGCTTCAGCATTTCACCACACACTCCATCAATTCCTGGGGCTTTCCCTGATTTAACTTTCTTCATTGCTTCCACAACTTCTATCCTACTGATTTCTTCCTGTCTTCTCACCTCCCTCCTTCTCCCAGCCATTCCCCAGCCACTTATACTCACATTACTTCCATCCTCTACGTTCAACAATTCCTTAAAATGTTCTCTCCTTCTGCTCACTTTTTCTCCCTTCTCCACTAGTAATCTACCATTTTTATCTTTCACTCCCTTGCTAACTTCACTTCCACCCTGTCTTACTCTTTTCACCTCTCTCCAGAACATTTTCTTACAGTCCCTCCACTTTACACTCAAATTCCTTCCAAATTCCTCATCCACTTTCTTCTTACTCTCTCTTACAAATCTTTTCACCTCTCTCTTTCTTTCTACATATAACTCTCTCTTCCGCCTCTCAACCTCTTCCACGCCCCTATTTCTCATCCATTCATTGTATGCTTTATTCTTTTGTGCCACAGCCTGTTTCACCTCTTCAGTCCACCACGCTGTTCCTTGCACCCCCCTCCTTCCTTCCACACACCAAATCACATGCTGCACATATTTCTTCTGTAAATATTCTACACACACCTTCCACGTCCCCCATCTGCTCCAATTCATATTTGCCCAATCGTTCCTCCACTTCTCTCTTATACTCTGCCTTTTTCTCATCCTCTTGTAACCTTTCCACTCTCCTTGCAACTACTCCTTCCTCTCGTATTTCCCTTCTTCTATTCCTCCATCTTACTTGAACTTTAATTCTGGCCACCACCAAGTAGTGGTCAGAAAGTCCACTCCCCCAACCTCTATAAACTCTTGCATCCAATATACATCTTTGCATCCTTTCATCCACACACACATAATCAATCATTGCCTTCCTTTCATTCAGTTCACCACCAACCCTTCTCATCACTCGCCATGTATACCTGTGGATCATTTTATGCCTGAAAAGGGTATTGGCTATCACCAACCCCCTCCCAGCACAAATGTCCACTAACGCACTCCCATTCTCATCTATCTCAGCAGGCACACCCCACTCACCAATTATTCCATCCACCTTCACATTCCCAACTTTACCATTCATATCACCAATCAAAAACACTCTCATTCCTTCCAAACTTTTCCATGCACACTTCTACGTTTGTCCAGAACTCATCTCTCACTCTTCTAGCACGATCTTGCGTTGGCGCATACACACACACAATCGCCCACATTTGTATTCCAACTTTCAACTTTACCCACACAATCCTTGACCCAACTGATCCATACTGTCTTATGCTCCTCTTCCATCTTTTACTCACAACTATACATACTCATACATACTCCTTCCTTTGCCCTCTCATTCTCACCTACTCCTGCACATATATTATGCGATAATTATAGAATACATTTGAAAAAACAATAAAATGTTAAGGAGAAAAGAGAGAAAAATAAATATGAATGGATGGTCACTGGTAAATCCACCCCACGCCCGATAAGCCCGGACTCCTATTGTGATGTTGTAAAGCCATAATTTTCGAGGCTAACAATTGTCTTAGTTTTATGTGTGTGGAGGGTGTAGTAGAGATGCCCTTGATGGGAGTGAAAATGGCGGAAGAGACAGTAACAATATTTTAAATACACAAAAAAAGAGACAGAAACGGGTTGAGAGAAGGATGTAGACCTTCTACCATTGCCAAAACCAGCATCTAGTGAAAGAGTGGGTCCAATATATCTGTCCACTGACGACAGTGTTTTACCAGTAGTTTTAAGTTCACACAGGAAGATACTGGAAAATACGCGTTGCTCATTCCTTTAAATAATATTTCTGGTGCTAGAATACAACAAGGCGGCTCCACTGTCCGATTACATAAACTGCCCTCAACTCCCTCCTTAGGCCCCCAAAGTAGGAGGATGCGCTGTAAGAGAAGGGCATCTTCAACCTGCTTCACTGGATTCACATCTACATGAGAATGGAACCAAAATAACCACTGTTTATTTATTCCGGCTTCTGTGTTTGTTATGTGTGCTCTCAAAATGGCAATGTTTCTTCTTTATGGCGATCAGAGAAGAATACGTACAGCGCGACCGAAATAAATGGGAGTCAGGACTCCAACGACCCCCCCCCCCTCGTAGAACCGACGCTGTTTCCACTACTACAACGGAATGGCAGTCTTAGTGCCTGAGATGAAATGGAGATACTGTGTGTGTGAATAACTGATTAGATGGTTGAAAAGATAAACGCAGTCACCATTAATCTTTTTTTACCATTGGGCGCTGATTTTATTTACCTCAGAGAAGCTTTTCGAACAGGAGGGTGTAGGGGTTCTGTCTAAGTTGAAAATAATCGTCTGTTGGAAGCCTGAGTAAAATGAGGAATACATAATGGTGTTCGGAATTTGAGTAAAAAGGATGGGACTACTGTATACAGTAGAACGACCCTCCACACACACACACACACGCACACACACACACACACACACACACACACCTGAGAACTGTACTCACGTAGCATACCTTCCTCTTTAATGTGAGCACACAGTACACGTCCATCGACAGAGTCTGACCCTTTTTCTGCCCAGCTTTTTAATTCTAGTGTTCATTAGTATTTTGACTCTTTAATCTCACAACTCGTCAACTAAGGAGCAGTTTTCCTCAGTTTCTCATAATTCCTGGCTAAGTGGGGATATCTGTGTGCGCCCATGAAGGCTTCCTTTTTTATTTTCGATGATTTCGTCACAGTCCTTTCAGTATATTCTATTGCAGGGCGCACGGCATATAGCTGAAGACACTGTTAATGACTGAGTACAGAGTTTAAAATGCTGACATTAAACGATATTTGAATTTTCCATGTACATTTAGATGCAAGGTGGGGTTTGAAGGGTAGACTTACACTTAAGGTTTTCACATGTAAACCGAGTTTTAAAGTGAAAGGCGGCAGCAGCAGCGCACCCATTCTTTTGACTGATAGCGGAATTTATTTTCATACCAGCGTCCACCATATTACTTACTGATTTTCCTCTTGTTGTGACGAAGTTTATTGCTGTGAATTTGTCTTATGGCAATTGGGCCTTCATTTAGGAAGCACAGTAATATTGGGAATTTTATATTAAGAAAGCACTGAAACAAAGCATGCTTCTACTGATGGTATATCTTGTGTTTAGGGGAATTGCCGTAAGTATTGTCTGGGAGAGATCATGTGTGCATCTGTACGGACGGACAGAAAAAAGTAAAGTTGGGTGGAATATATACGACATAAAAATTGGGTGGAATATCTACGGCATAAAACTGTGGTAGAAATACTGTTTTATAAGTTTAGTCTAACAGTGAAGGGGTAATGTATGTGTCTTATACCTACAGTCCAAAATTTGCCAAGCACAATGAGTTTTAGAACAGCGACATGAACAGATACTGAGTTTCAGAATATTTTTGTTAGATACTCGTGTAAAGCAGGCTTTTAGTATTTTGTTCCCTTTTGCATGAAGAAAATATCCGCTTTTCTTATTTAAGCCACAGTTTTCATTTTTACATATTGTATTGGCTCGCTGGAAACACGTCAGGTGTGCTGTTTCCTTAAGGCGTGTCTGTGTGCTAACAATGTAACTCAGTTTCGATCAGACTGTGTCAAGCTTGGTGCAAATGCTGGCGTTCAGCACTGCATTTTAGAGCAAGAGATAAAAGATGGCAGTCATAGGGCAATGTCAACTCGAGAAGTTTTGATTCTATTTAGAGTAAACTTGGAGGAAAAGTTTGAAGACAAGGCAAAAACGAACGGATTCGACCTTAAGAACAGTCATTCAAAGGTCAAGGCCACAGTGAAAGGTCAAATTTCGACCCGTGTTTTTTTTTTTTTTTTTAAATAAAAGTTTTGATCTGATGGACCAAATTTGTGGTGGAGTTGACAGTCAGCCAAGGGATCGATCTGTCGTTTTTGGAGAAGAACGATCGCAGGACAAGATCACATGGAAAGGTCAGTTTAAAGATACCTTTATCTGGTTCAGACCAAACTTGGTGGAGTGATTCGGGGTAGGGCAGGCATAAAGAGATTCTGTTTTAAGAACAACTAGAGGACAAGATCACAGGGTAAGGTAAAATGAAGTAAAATCACAAGGTCATTTACTCGGTTTGGTTCAATTTAGAACAAACTTTGTGGAATGGATGGGACCGTTTCAAGGAAAAAGGCATTTGATTTTAAGAACAGTCAGTCAAAGGTCTAGGTCACTTGACAAAGTCAAGGCAATATGGCCTACATTTTATATCTGACTCACACCAAACTCGGTGGACGGATTTAGGAAAAGGGATTCGGTTGTGGATACAATAGGTCAAAAATCTAGGCCACAGGGCAATGTCAACTCTTCTAGGCTATAACTCAAAAAACTGTTATTCATTTGATATAAACTTGATGGAAGGGTCGTGGGTTAGCCATCGACGAAAAGAATCGATTTTCAAAACAACAGCTAAAAGGGCAAGATCACAGGACTAGGTCAACTCAGAGCTCTGGTTTGATTGCGCCAAACTTGATGGTAGGGACAAGAAGTAGATAAGAAACACGCAATTCAGTTTGCAAGACGATCAGTCAGCCGTAAAGGTCACTGAGCAAAGTCAAAATTTTCGACATTCGACCACTTGTTGGGCGCAGATTTTGCCTTATTTGAGTGTTCCTTCTTGTTCCTTACAAGTTAACATTTTTGTTGCACATTAGACGCTCACTTTCTCTCGGTGCATTCTAAAATTTAATCCTATGTTCATTCAGTTTTAGCCCCTTCTTATACTGACATCTACATAATTTTCAAGTTCCCGAGAAAATTCACTTCATTACTGGCAAACCGCATATCATCAGCAGTGTGCATCATATTAGATACGACCCATTTCCAACAAACATCACTACACGTCACACAGCCAGGCTATGTACAGTTATTAATATGTTACTATTTCTCTTTATGCAGAGTAACAGGTAACGGGGATCAGGTATATAAGAGGTGAAAAGTTACACGACATGAATACTGCAGCACCATCAGCTTGACGAATTTTCCCACAGTAATTTTAAGTCTTAGAAATGCTATGCTTCCTCTGGGATTCCTTGCCTTTATCTTCTCTTATGAATTTATTCCTCTCTGAACTCTAGAAAACTGGGTTAGACGAGAGCTTGATCCTAACTGTTAACCATTAATAAGAGCGTAGACTATATGCTGGAGATTGAATTCATCGGAAATAAACTGCAACGACAGAAACATTTCCCATTCAGTCTGTCTATCTGTCTGTTGTCAGACGCCTTAATCCCGCAAGAGATGGTTGCAAACAGATCTCTCTCTCATATATATATATATATATATATATATATATATATATATATATATATATATATATATATATATATATATATATACATATATATATATACCCAGGCTGCTTCCCTCAAGGAAAGGGAGGTAGCCGAGACAGGACGACACACTCCCCATTTTCTCATCCATTCAAACACATTCATTTGCATCTTATACATACACACACACACACACACACACACACATATATATATAGATAGATAGATAGATAGATATAGATATATAGATATATATAGATAGATAGATAGATAGATATAGATATATATATATAGTCTCCATTTCTCTATCTCATCCTTGGTGTCCCCCTCCTCCTCTCCCCCTCCACCTCACTGACATACGAGTTCACTCTTCTTGTCAGTCTCTCATTCTCGAGGGCGTTAAAACCTAAATCGAATAACCACTTCTCGGTTATTCGACCGCCCAGGACTTACATTTATGTTAACAGAGTTGATATTGTTCAGTCAATGAATAAATAAAAATATAGCAAATGGAGTTTCTTTTTTATTCTGACAAATAATCGTATATTCCTAAAATGACATGGATATAACAGGCAGGACAAAATGCTACCCAATTTTGTATTTAATAACACTGCCTTTCATGTTTTATACTGGATTCCTTCAGAGAAATTTGTTGTTTTGGGAAGGCTTCTCTTAGTGATGGGAAAAGAAACAATCATCATTAATCCTTACAGGGGAATTATTGTTTTTTTTTTTTTTTTGCTTGGTTCTTGCTCTCTCGAGAGTCTTTTCGTCATCTAAGGAAGGCCTTCTTATAGTAAATGTGATATCATAATCTTTACATCCTTTAAAATCAAACCACTTCCCTTGCATGCCATTCTCAATTGGACAAGAATAACAGAGTTGCTCTGAAGATAAGAGGTTTAATTGTGACAGTACTGACACTCTCAGATTCCTATGCTCTCTCCCAGCTGAATACAGTCGTTTGGCGATAGCTGGAACAAAGGACAAATATTGTACCGACGATTAGACATTCTCAGGCTCCTATACTGTACTCACCCTTAGCTGAATGAAGTAGTTTGGTTTTCGTTGCAGTACAATGCAAGAGCTGTTCCAGCCATTAGATGGTTGATCGTAACCACACTCAGGCTTCTATGACTCACTGTAAGATAAAGAAAATATTTGGTGCATAATACTATTACTTTTCTTCCCATCATGAGATCATTTAATGGCGACAATATTAACACACTCAGACTTCTCTGACTGACTCTTAGGACAAAACATTTGATGATGGCTGGTTTACAATGCTAGAGCAGTTTCGCTTAAAAGAAGGTTAAAGAGGTATGTAGAGCAGAACAGGAATATAAAAATGAGGTGGGCATTTGGTAGTGTATGTGGCACGCAGGCAGGGATATGTGCTGTCATTTGTGATGGTCTTGTCCCATTTCTTATTATTTTCTGGCCAATGCAGGCGATTATACAGGGTGATTCACAACTTGAGACCTCAATATAATGTCATTATATTTGTTGTTAATGAATGGATTTAAATGAAAATCCATCTTACAAACTTCATTCTATCTTAATTATATATTGACTTAAACTCCCCGTCATTTGAATTTAAACAGACATAAAAATGAAATGCTTTTCTGTCACTAGCGCTTCGCTGAATGGAAATCAGTTGATCTGCTGCACTGATTCAGAGGTCATGCCGTACTTGATGTCTAATTGAGTAGTTTTAATATTCCTGATTTGCCTTTTAAAAAATCCTGATATTAGAGTCACCTTAAGGGATAATTATTTAAATATAAGCCACGCACGCTTGATCAGCTAAAAAAAAAAAAAATACTCTTACTACTACTAATAATAATAACAGTATGGAGAACGGAGTTCTCCTATTGGATAATTTACACATAATTTTTTTGTAATTTGGAACAAGAGGTTCAATTATGCCATGCACGAAAGATGTTGCGTACTAAATCTGGTTTAATTGTGAGGGAGCAGTGCGAGAGCTTCTATTAATATCATTAATCATCACATTGACTCATTTTCTCTCGTATCATATTCGTGCTAATGTCGGATGATTTCATTTAACTGAAAGGCAACCACAGAACTCTGAGAGATATAATATTAGAACCAATAACTCTCTTGTGGTCATCCAAACGATAGTATTCTACCCAGTTCACTTTAAATGATTATATTCAGCTGAAGTTAGTCCTAAGAAACAGAGAGTTAATGCCCACACAAAATTAACAATGTGTAGTTGAGTCACGTGTGACAAATGGAAAATAGTTCCGATACACATGGGCATTTGGAAGAAGTATACGGATATTTGATTATGTTTTAATACAGGTGCACGCCTACCACACAACTACTGTGTTTTCGAAGATTATAGATTTCCCACCTAACAAGGTGATTTGTCATTGTATTCTAGTGTTAATGCTTCGTTACAACTCTGTTTTGAAGATGATATAATGGCAGTATTAGGTCAAGTGGACACTGAATGTCATGTGTGAGATTTGGTAAGAAATTTAGATATTCAGAAAAGATGAAGAGATACATGTAAGTGCATATAGGGGGTGAACGGTATATAAATGCACGTATACCAGACATAACAAGTTAATCCAGTAATAATGCACTGGATGTGTCATAGCACCTCTTCCTATTACATTTATCGTGTGCCCATTGTACATCAGTAACATACTGCATGTTGCTGATACAAACTATGTACTGTAGACAGTAAAATAATATAAACGGCATACAAGAGATCGTTAAGGTGTGATATATTACTTAAATCGCTAGGAAGAGGTACGTAATATCCAAACCCTCATTAAATTCATGGGAGGATTCCTGCCTTTGGAACGTGACCAAGTACTTGGGGCAGTATGCATGAACTATCCTCAGTTTAAGTTGCACAGTTACTTTATTAAGTTTCGCCATATAAATACCGAAATTTATTGTTTTCGAAAGTATTTTTTCTTTGCACTTTTTTCCTTAGATCTTGATGATATTATACGGGAAGGTACCTTAGGGTAACCAAAGTACTTGAACCAAATATAAATGACCTTGACCTATTTTTGAAGGTCATATATTAACTTTCGGTGCAAAAATTGCATAATTGAAACTGAAATATCTCAGAAACTAATTGAGATATAACTATTTTGGTTGAAAATCTTTGATAAAACAGTTTGCTGAGAATTTTGGCTAAATATTTTGCCATTTAGCCTAGTGAAAGTACCGAATTCAAATCTGCTCAGTGTTTTGTTTCTCGCCTCGCACGTTTTAGAGAGAACCACAAAAGCTGTAATGCTATAACTTTAAAGAAATATGGCTGTGGTCCCTCTTACCATCTGAATGGAATATGTTTATAGTTAAACATACAGTTACCCAGTTATTGAGACAAATGTAAAATGTGCCCACGTATTCTTCCACACCTTTGTCTTGAGATCTCGTTGATATTAAACAAGAAGCTACCTTAGGTTAATGTAAGTGCATGTTCCAAATATGAATGACTTTGACCTTCTTTTAACCCGCCCCGTCCCGACCACTTTTCGACCACTGGTACCCCCCAATCCCGACCATTTTTCGACCCTTTTTTTTTTTTTGCTTAAACTTTCGCTTTTGGTCAGAAACAATGGTCGGTGGCAAAGAAATTGGTCCCCGGGGTCCCTAATTAGCTTAACCAGGTATGCCTTGGTCCCACCTGGCCCCATGTTCTCCCTAGGCGGTCTGAGCCTCAAACGTTTTCTATGGTATTATAAGTCTGGGAAACCAAAGAAAGTAAGTAGAAATGAATTTATTACAAACATAAAAACATGTTATAAAAGAGTATATTGGATTTTATACAAAAATAGAGCAGAAATAAGCATTGTACCATCGTGCGAAACGAGCAAAATCGGCCAACTTGGTCACGATGAATAGCTAACATTCTAAAATCATGATACATATAATTTTTTTTACTTACATAATACTTCTACAATAACATTATACCATTTTACATTTTATTGAACTGTTTTTACGTATTCACAGGCCTTTTGATAACATTTAGCGTAATGTTAGCGCTTATTTACGTAGTGAGTGAACTCGCTGTGACTGTTGTTTCAACTCGTATTGTGCTTTTTCTACTTCCTTACATAATACTTTTCTAATATTATTATACACTTTTCAACTTTATAGAACTGTTTTGAGATTATTTCAGGCCTTACGTAAATATATAGCGTAATAATAGCGCATAATAACACACACGGTGAAGTCGCTATGACAACTATTTCAACTTACAACCTATTTTTGTACTTATATAATAATTCTCCACTAACATTGCACATGTTTACACTTGATATAATTGATATCACATCATTTCTGAACTTACGATGGAACTGAGCGTCATATTTGCGCGTACTTACACAGGGAGTGTTATCGCATATATCATTTGTTTCATCTTACACTAGTATTCAACTTATAAAATACCTTACTACTAACATTACAACATCTTCCACTGTATATAATTCCTATCACATACTTACTGACCAGAATGTGGGTGTACTCGTAACATCAATTATGACAACTTACACTATTGTTCAAATTATACGTTTTATTCATGCTAACATTACACCCGTTTCCACTTTATATCCTTGCTATCACATATTTACTGACCAGATTTACACAGTGGGTGTAGTTTTGATAACAATTCTTTCCACTTACACTAATTCTCAACTTATACGTTACTTTTCTGAAAAAATAACACCCGTTTCAACTTTATATTTGACTTAGCATCTACTGACTGGCCTTACCATTATCATGAGCATCATTTCGCCTTCCCACACAGTTTCAGTAGTGTAGGAAATTATGATACTCCTTGAAACAAGGCTGAAGGCACAACGCAACATTGCACTCGACACACTCGTATCTTGTGTCTTTTCTCTGAGTGGATGGTCTGACTGTCGAGTGCCTACATACATGGCAGCGACGCTGGGGTTTACGACGGTTTGGTTCGGAAGGGATTGCGCTGGGATAGTGGCGTCCTGCAAGACGTAAGGGAGTCTGAGCAGCCATGGGGGTGCGGGTGCGGTGTGTGGGTCTGTCCTGGGCATGCTTGGCGATTATTTCACGTGCCAGCTCCCTCACAAACCTCTCAAAGGTCTCGGATACTCCGGTGGTCATTGCGTGCAGGTAGTGGGCGTTCAGGACCGTGATGTCGAGCAAGTGGAAAAAGAGTTTCTTGTACCACTTCATCGTGGTCCTGGCACAGTCAACACTTGAAATCATCGAGTCTGACTGATCAACTTGCCTCATGTTCAGATTATAGGCAAGTACAGACTCTGGTTTCCATACGTTGCGCCTCCTCTCGCTACGGTGATCCACAGAGTCTGTGCGGTGCATCAGGGGGCTGTGAACAGTTGATAGGAAGCAAACTTCCCTGTTGTGGTTCCACAGGGTTGCAAGGATGTTATTGGCCTGGAAGAAAACCACCTCGTTCTTGTCAAGTTTCCTCCCTATCTTGACCATATGGCGATGGTTTCTCTTTACTGTACCACAGACTCCGGTGTCGTGTTGGTGGAGGAACCTAGCGAGAAGAGGGCTAGTGTACCAGTTGTCCAGGTACAACACATGACCACGATGAAGGTACTCTTCTATCATTGTCTTCACCACGGCCCCAGAGAGTCCTATACTCCGATCTTCTATTATATCTGTCTGTGCGCCCGTGTACAAGACTATGTCTTGCACATAACCAGTCTTACAGTCACACATAACAAAGATCTTGAACCCGAAACGGTGTCTCTTGCTGGGTATGTACTGCCTAAAGGAAATATTGCCTCTCCACAACACAAGACTCTCGTCTATGACGAGGTCTCTGTAGGGATAAAATGAGGAGCGGAACATTTCCCGTAAATGATCAAATACCAGCCTAATTCTCCTCATTTTATCGGTGTTATTTGCATTGGCTGGATCATCTGCATCAAAAAAGTGGAGGCAGCCGAGAATATACTGAAATCGGTTACGACCCATCACCTTTCCAAAGAAAGGTGTGAGGATGATTGGGTCAGTTGTCCAGTAGGCAGGAATTTGGTTTTTCCTTACCACACCCATCAAGATAACCAGGGCCAAAAATAGGAACATCTCTGAAATAGTCACGGGATAGTCATACTGTTGGGAATGCCTGCTCGTGGTTCCCAAACGTTCACTTTCACGGCGCTGTGATTGTGAAAAAATATTTGTTTGTTCATCTATGCGCCCCACAAACGCCTCACCAAAGAACAAGTTGAAAAAATCCACCCGTGACGAACCTGCATTTACACCTGGAGCCGTGCAACCTGACCGCCACTCCTCAGTGAAAGGGTGAATGATGTGAGTAAAATTACTCCCATCTTCCCAGTTCCACATGACACCACCGTCTCCAGCCACGTCACCATCTTCCCCTTCGTCAGGGTGGGGAGGTGAGGGTGGTGGGGGAGGTTGGGGAGGTGGAGAGCGGCGCCTCTCATCACTCGCACTTCTCTTCCCTCTCCCTTTTCCTTTACCCTTTCCCTTCCCTTTCTTTCCTTTCCCCACATCCTGGGGCTGTGGGGAGGAAGTTTGGGAATATTCAGGGGCGAAAGAAGTGCTGGGGAGTGACTCAACCTCCTCTCCCCTAGGCCTACGAGCACCACGTGCTCGTGCTGCCTCCCTCACACCACTTGCCCCTTCACCCCGCACTACCCCCACACCACTCTCACTTTCACCCCGCGCTGCCGCCACAACACTTTCCCTTTCTCCCAGCAATCCCACCACAACACTTGCCACTTCCCCAGACAAAGTACTTTCACCATACCTTATGTGTCGTCTCGCCCCACCTTCTGATCCTCGTGGTGATATTTTCTCTTTTCCCAACCACGCGGCGATATCACGTCCTAGGCCTCCGTCATCCTCATCGTCCTCATCCTCGTCCTCATCAGATTCGGGATGGAGAGATAGCTGTGCACGTGGTTGGGGAGCAGGCTGGCCTTCCCTTGCCTTACGGTATGTCACATACCACGTTTTTCGGGGCGAAGGGACCTCCTCATCACTGCTACTTATTTCTTCCTCTGGCTGCACGTAATCGCGATCCACCACATCATCATCGAGTGGAGAATGACTGTCTCCAGTGAAGGCTTCCAGGACGGATGCGATTTCCTCGTCTGAGAGACCTTTCCGCGCCATGTCTGACCTGGGTCACTGCTAGCAGGTGAGTGACCGAGACAAGGGCAAGCGCGGGTCACGCGGGGTCTAGGACGCTGCCTGCCTGGCGGCAGGTAGGGGAGGCTTGGGTACCCGGGCGAAACGAAAATCTCGCGCAAATTTTGAAAATTGTGGAAATTATGAACCTTGCAATTGCAGGACGTTGAAGTACTTCGACGGGATTAGCTGTGACATAACGTGAGGACGTGGAAGTACGTCGACGGGACGCCGCGGGTTAAAGGTCACTAACTTGTTTATGATGCTCATACCTTATAATAATAATAATAATAATAGTAATGATAATAATAATAACAACAACAACAACAACAACACCAAGAAAATCATTAATAATAAAAATAATATTGAAAAGGATAATAGCAGTAATAATAATAATAATAATAATAATTATTATTATTATTATTAATGACTAAGAGGGTGTATGTAGGTGAGGTGTAGGGAGAGAGAGGGAGGGGTAGACCGAGGATGAAGTGGAGGGATGGAGTTGAGGTATATGAGGGGGGGGGGTGAGCTGGGGGGAGGGTAGTCAAATGGTGGGTGACAGAGCGACTTGGAGGCGTTTTCTCTGTGGCCACCCTTTGCGGGATTAAGGCGTCGGGCTATAGATAGATAGATAGATAGATTATTATTATCATCATCATCATCATCATCATCAACAACATCTTCAATCCTCTGCTACCCCATGAGGAGTGCAGGAACCCTGGGCTAGGCAAGTTGGTCCTGATATTTAAGATGAGAGTGACCAGCCTCACACATCCCTGAGTGGCATTACGTGAGCAATAAACCCCAACCAACCCTTGCATATAAACCTGCACAGGCTCACTCCTTAAATACACACTGTACTAGATCGGCAACGAAGTGAGAAACAGGACGAAAGTCAATTGTTCAGACAATAGCCTTTTCCTATACTGGCTTGTGCAACGATACGAATGATACGATTGTTTAAGGAGAGAAATGTTATATATCCTTTGTTAATAAAGGCCGAGAATATATCAGACAGGAATGCTTTAGCCGGCACATAGGGGCATGAGAGAACAGGGTGAGGCGTGAGGATGATACAGACAGCAGGTCGGGGAGGCTGAAAGCAACATAGGAGGTGGAATTTGTGGCAGGCTAAAAAGGAGGGAGGGTTTGTGAGGCAGGTATGAGTGGGATGCAGGGAAGAGTAAGGCAGGCTGGCAGGTGTCGGCCGCTGTGTGTGTGTGTGTGTGTGAGAGAGAGAGAGAGAGAGAGAGAGAGAGAGAGAGAGAGCTTATGTGGAATAATAATAATGATCAAGCCAAGACGTAATTTAGTATCTTTTGCTTGCTACCATCACACGACTTAATTCAAGTTCGGTCAAACATCTATTTCCTTTTCACTTTAACTTGGCCAAAAATCATCCTCTCTCCTTCTTGATTGCTGAGTCGTAACATATGAATAACATTCGAGTATGATGCTGGTCACAAAGAAGCGAAAGGATGTAGAGCTATAGTACTGTCTTTCTAGCACTGAGTTGCGTGAAAGCTACACAGGGACGAACATCTACGCCAAGTTAAGATGAAAGGAATATAGCAGTGTCTGGGATAATGAAAGCTTTATCTAACCCCTTCAGTTCAGATAGTTTCCCCCAGGCTGAGTGGAACTGGCTGGTCGTTGCTATATCAGAAAATAGAATACGGCAACGAGCAGAAGTAATTAAGTCATATGAATAATGACGAAATGGTTATATGAAAAATGTTGGTATGGGAGACTCAAATGTAGGGGACGAAATTAAACGACAATATTAGCCAGTTGTAATCAGAAAACAGAAAACATACACACACACATACCTTTTTTCTCTCTCTCTCTCTCTCTCTCTCTCTCTCTCTCTCTCTCTCTCTCTATTATACACAAATGTATCTAATCTGTATATGTATGCATGTATGTATCTAATCTGTATATGTATGCATGTATGTATCTAATCTGTATTTATATATATATATATATATATATATATATATATATATATATATATATATATATATATATATATATATATATATATATATATATATATATTGTTACGGAACAGAGAAAACTGTCCCGCAAAGTTCCAGGTTCAAAACAAAAGAGTTAGGTAAAATTACAAGTTAAAGTTTAATGCTCAAACTAACAACAAAACATTCAGGACTCATAAGGATAATGTAATGGGAAAAACAGATTAAATATATGGTTAACTGCAATAGCCTCTATTAACACGAAATTAGCATGAGTAAATTTACCTAAATCAACCCTGTTAAAATGAGATACCAGATAATACTCAGTGAATGCCAGATATATTATTACAGATACAAAATATTATTAATGATGGCTGACAACAAGAACCCCACATAAATTACAAAAACCTTACTAGGCCTAAGAATTAACATTATGCTACACAGTACAAGAAAAAATGCAACAACAGTTATACTCAAATTACACATAGCTGCTAGATGGTTGGAGACATCCTGAGCACTCACAATAATAATAATTGTACAGGGGAGGACAGAGATGTGAGCAAAATGAGGAGTAGATCTAAGTGGCAATGATGCAGAGACTGAGCTCATTATATAGGGGCCGGCAGAGCTTGATACAACTTGTAAGAAGGACGCGCAAATGAAGCCATGGGGACAAAGAGTTGACAATCCCACTCTGAACAACAGAAAAGACGACTTACTCTACTATAACGGTAGAAGGGGGGACTGAGGCAGAACACGCTCGTGATCAAACATGCAGCATACTGTGCGTTAAAATTACACAAAGGATGATGAAATCATAGGCTATGTAACATTATATATATATATATATATATATATATATATATATATATATATATATATATATATATATATATATATATGTGTGTGTGTGTGTGTGTGTGTCTGTGTATGTGTGTGTGTGTGTCTGTGTGTGTGTGCGTATACACATATACACCCGAGCGCGTGAAAATTTTGTTCTCTCCCTTCCCCCTTTCTCTCTCTCTCTCTCTCTCTCTCTCTCTCTCTCACACACATACACACACACACACATACCTTCTCTGTCTGTCTGTCTGTTTGCCTCTCTCGTGTGCATATATATATATATATATATATATATATATATATATATATATATATATATATATATATATATATATATACAGATATATATATATATATATATACAGATATATATATATATATATATATATATATATATATATATATATAGTATATATATTGTTACATGGCCTATGATTTCATCATCCTTTGTGTAATTCTAACGTACAGTGTGCTGCCTGTTTGATCACGAGCGTGTTCTACCTCACTCCCCCCTTCCACCGTTATAGTAGAGTAAGTCGTCCTTTCTGTTGTTCAGAGCGGGATTGTCAACTCTTTGTCCCCATGGCTTCATTTGCGCGTCCTTCTTACAAGTTGTATCAAGCTCTGCCGGCCCCTATATAATGAGCTCAGTCTCTGCATTATTGCCACTTAGATCTACTCCTCATTTTGCTCACATCTCTGTCCTCCCCTGTACAGTTATTATTATTGTGAGTGCTCAGGAAGTCTCCAACCATCTAGCAGCTGCGTGTAATTTGAGTATAACTGTTGTTGCATTTTTTCTTGTACTGTATAGCATAAGTTGTTAATTTGTAGGCCTAGTGAGGTTTTTGTAATTCATGTAAGTTTCTTATTGTTAGCCATTGTTCATAATAGTTTGTATCTGTAATAATTTATCTTGCATTAACTGAGCATTACCCAGTGTATTTTCATTTTATCAGGGCTGACTTAGGTAAATTTACTCTTGCTAATTTCGTGTTAATAGAGGCTATTCCAGTTAACCATATATTTAACCTGTTTTTTGCCATTACATTATCCTTATGAGTCCTGAATGTTTTGTTGTTAGCTTGAGCATTAAACTTTAACTTGTAATTTTACCTAACTCTTTTGTTTTGAACCTGGAACTTTACGGGACAGTAGTGATTTTTATTATTCTCACTTAAAGTGTACATTATCTTTCTCTGTTCCGTAACATAAATTTGGCGACCTCTCATCAGGATATTTAGGATATTATCATAAGGATATCGCTTGATATTTTGTGACTGTGATTTATTCATGATGTCTACTCTTACTACACTTGATGAAGCCAAAGATTTTTTGTCAAATGTGCAAACAGTGTGTGATGTAGAGAACAGAACAAAGAATGAACTTAAGCTTGTTGCTCAACAATTGGGAATTGCTGTTCGCTCTCATCATTCTAAAGATCAAATTGTTGACATGATTAATGAAAGCTTGTTTAATGTAACTCCTCCAAATGAGCAAACTCAGATTGAATTAGCTAAGTTACAGCTAGCCCTGCAGGAGGTTCAGGCTAAGGAGGCGGAGTCTCGTGCTAAGGAGGCTGAATTTCAGGCCCGTTCTAAGGAGGCTGAGGCACAAATTGAAATTGCTAGGATTCAGGCAGACCATGAGTATCGCATGAAACAAGGTGGAACTGGATCATCTAGCTCTGATGATTTTGATGTGGCTAAAAATGGTAAACTTGTCCCTCCTTTTAATGAATCTGATTTAACAAAGTATTTTCAGTTGTTTCAGAGGGTAGCTACAGGTTTTAATTGGCCCAAAAAGTATTGGCCAGTACTCCTTCAAACTGTTCTCACCGGTAAAGCTCAAGTAACTTATGCATCTTTGCCTCAGGATCAATCTGATAATTATGATGTAGTTAAGAGCTTGATTCTTAAGGCCTATGAGCTTGTTCCTGAAGCCTATAGAGTAAAATTTAGGACAACTTACAAGCAAGATAAGCAATCCCATGTTGAGTATGCAAAAATCAAAGAAGATCTGTTAGAGCAGTGGTTAAATTCTAAGAATGTGGACTCTGATTTTGACAAATTTAAGCAGATGATTTTGCTGGAGGACTTCAAAAGGTGTGTTAATAAAGATGTAAGCCTATATCTTGATGAGAAAAGAATAGATAATTTGTCTGATGCTGCAGTTTTAGCTGATGAATATGTTCTCACTCACAAGAGATATTCTAGAGAAAGAAGGAAAGCTGAGAGTAAGTACGTTGCCTCTACTCAGAGTACAGGTAACAGGAAAGAGAATAAAGATGATGTTTCTCAGGAAGTAAATACCAGCTTCACCTCTAGATTTCAGAAAAGTAAATGTACTTATTGTAGTAAGCTTGGTCATACTACGGAGAAATGTTTCAGGAGACAGCGTGATGTGAACAAAAGGAGTCTTTAAATATTCAGTCAATTGGTCTAGTGTCCACCCTTGAGAGTTCCCAGAATTCTTTAACTGAGTTAACTGAACCTGCTTTGAGGGGTAACTTAAATTCTCATGATGGAGCTCCTCTTTTGAGCAGTAACGTGGGTGACACTCTCAAGAGTACATGTGCTAATTTCCTGTCTGATGGTTTTGTCAGTCCTCTGGACAGTAATGACAGGAAATCAGTTAAAATATATCGTGATACAGGTGCTTGCCAATCCCTTATGCTGACCAGTGTTCTAGGCTCTAATGTTAATTCCTCTGATGAAACTGTAATCTTACAAGGTGTAGGGAATAATTACTTCTCTGTCCCTCTGTGCAGAGTGAATTTAGAGTCTGGTTTTGTTAATGGTTCCGTTATGGTTGGGTTGGTTGAGACACTCCCAATGTCAGGTGTAACTTTCTTACTTGGAAATGATATTGGTGGAAGTCAAGTGTGTCCAGCTCCTCAGTTGTCTAGTGAGCCAGTGGCTGCGACCCAGGATTGTGATGTCCCTGATGTGTTTCCTGCATGTGCTGTCACTAGGGCTAAGTCTAAAGTTACTGGTGATTTAGAGGATAATGATGATGATGATGTTATCCTAGCTGACACTTTTCTTGCTAATTTGGACCACTCACCAGATGAGGCAGTACCCCGTAGTGTTGATAATTTGTCTCGTCAAGAGTTGGTTGAGTTGCAGGTTGCTGACCCTGAGTTGAAAGGTCTAGCTAACTCTGCTTGCAGTGAGGAAGAGTCAGCCGGTGCTTCTACTTGTTATTATATAAAGTCAGGAGTACTTAAGAGGAAGTGGAGACCCCCAACAGCATCAGCCGACTGTGAATGGGAGGTTGTACATCAAGTTGTCATCCCTCGTGTTTGTAGGGAGGATATCATTAGAGTGGCTCATGATTCCAGTTTGGCAGGACACCTTGGAGTTAGGAAGACTGTGGCACGCATTTTGAAACACTTCTACTGGCCAGGTATCTTCAGGGATGTTTCCTGGTATTGTAAGTCTTGTCACACCTGTCAAGTTGTGGGGAAGTGTAATCAGACCGAAAAGGTTGCACCTCTAGTTCCCATTCCTCCTTTTGAGGCGCCTTTCACCCGTGTGTTGGTGGATATTGTGGGCCCTCTTCCTAAGACTTCATCAGGATTTTCTTATGTGTTGACCCTGATTGATACGGCTACTCGTTATCCTGAAGCCATTCCACTTAGAAATATCTCAGCAAAGAACGTGGTTAAGGAAATACTAGGGTTCTTCACAAAGTTTGGTCTGCCCAAGGAGGTACAGTCAGACCGGGGAAGTAATTTCATGTCAAATGTTTTCAAGCAGTCTCTGAAAGAGTTGGGCATCACCCAGATCACGTCTTCAGCTTACCATCCCCAGACCCAAGGAGCATTGGAGAGATATCATCAAACACTCAAATCGATGCTCAAGAAATACTGTTTGGAACATCAGAAAGATTGGGATAAAGGTCTTCCATTCGTTGTATTTGCCGCAAGAGAATCTCCAAATGAATCACTGGGCTTCTCACCTTTTGAACTACTGTTTGGCCATGAAGTAAGAGGACCCCTTAAGCTACTCAAGGAATGCTGGCTGTCGGAGGAAGATGACGTCAACCTGCTGGAGTATGTGATGAAGTTCAAAGAACGGCTGTCCACTGCTTTACAGCTGGCGAGAGAGAATTTAGGAGCTGCTCAGGAGAAGATGAAGACTTGGTATGATAAGAAGTCCAGGTTACGCCACTTTCAGCCAGGAGATCAGGTTTTGATTCTGCTACCGGTGCATGGGCAACCTCTTCAAGCCAAGTTTAGTGGTCCTTATTTCGTGGAGAAGAAACTCAGTGATGTCAACTATGTCATAGCCACACCAGATCGTAGAAAGAAGAAGCAACTATGTCACATCAACATGCTAAAGTCACAGGCGGGACGAAAATAATCCAGTCTGCACTGTAGCTGTTCCACCCGAGTCTGCAAGTGAAGCTCTCCCATGCAGTATGAGCCTGAGTGATAGTTTGGGGAAGAATCCTGATATCATGAATGATCTCCAGACTAAGCTTTCTCATCTACCTCCCGAGGAAAGGCAGGAGTTCGGCATTACTGCAGGAGTACCCGCAAGTGTTCCGTGCTACTCCAGGAAGAACCACTGTGTTGATGAATGATGTCGATGTTGGAGACGCAAAGCCAATTAAATTGCCTCCTTACCATGTGAACCCAGTGAAAGTTCCTCTCATCGAGAAGGAGCTTGGCTACCTGTTGGACCACAAGATGATTGAGCCCTGTCAGAGCGAGTGGAGTTCTCCTGTCACTCTAGTCCCTAAGCCAGGTGGGTCACAGCGGCTTTGCATTGACTACAGACGTGTTAATCAGATAACCAAAACAGACAATCACCCTCTCCCTCGTGTGGAAGATTGCATAGACAAGATCAGAAAGGCTAGGCACATAAGTAAGTTTGATTTGTTAAAGGGATACTGGCAAGTACCTATGACTGAACGTGCTAGGGAGATCTCATGTTTTGTAACACTAGGAAAGACTTTTGCATGTTCTGTAATGCCATATGATATGAAGAATGCACCAGCCACATTTCAGAAGCTCATGAATGTTGTAACAGAGGGTTTGGCAGGGTGTGTTGTTTATATTGATGATGTATTAATCTTCAGTGACAACTGGAAAGATCACCTATGCCATGTCAGTAAATTTCTTGAGCGTTTGGTTCAGGCTAATCTTGTAGCTAATTTATCAAAGTGTGAGTTTGGTCAAGCTAAAGTTCAGTACCTTGGGTATGTAATTGGTGATGGACATGTTGCACCACCAGGAGCTAAGGTTCAGGTTATAAGTGATCTTCCCAGACCTAAAAGTAGGAAAGAGCTACAAAGATTTTTGGGAATGGTAGGTTATTACAGGAGATTTGTTCTTAACTTTTCAATTCTTGTATCACCACTTACAGACCTACTGAAAAAGGGAGTTAAATTTGTCTGGACCGATAACTGTGAATCCTCTTTCAACAAACTTAAAGCTATCCTATTAAGTCAGCCAGTGCTCGCTACTCCAAATTTTGCTAAGCCTTTTAAGATGGCTGTTGATGAAAGTGATACAGGAGCTGGGGCTGTTTTGCTGCAAGAGGATGATCAGGGTATTGAACACCCTGTATCTTATTACAGTAAGAAGTTCACCCCACCTCAAAAGAACTACTCAACTATTGAGAAAGAGCTTTTGGCCTTGATTTTGGGTTTACAGCATTTTTCATTTTATTTGTATTCTGGTTTTGACCCCATAGTCATTTATACCGACCATAACCCACTGAAATTCCTTAGTAAGTTTAAAGATAAAAATCAGAGATTGACAAGATGGAGTCT
>NC_137055.1:10408396-10453396 GCF_032717465.1 Coenobita brevimanus | reverse complement strand
GACAGCAAAAACGTGAGAAAGTAAATATTTCAGCTCAGTTATACTTCTGTTCTTGTTCAATTACCTCACCAGAAATGTTGAAAGTTTACACCAAGATTAAATTGTGATGATATGCGTACGTACAAACGCTCGCTCGCTCGTCACACGCTCACAAAGCACACTTTACTGGTTCGTTACCTCTCTCAGTCCCCACACATTTCAGACTTACTAAATATAATGCATATCGATCACAGCCATATTGTCGTCGACATCGGGGACTTCATAACACCTTTTCCTTTGCTCTTTGTTCTACATTTTACACATTAATTTTCTCGTTTATGAGATCTCTGACTCGTTAACACTCTCATGGCTGAGACAGCGCTAATTTTCTACTGCACCTAACGCCATAGCTTTTTTTTTTTTTTTTTTTTTTTTGCGAAAAATATGTTACTGTGGATTGGGAATGTTAGGAGGATTTTCAATAACCCTCTTTCTCGTGGGACAACTCTAGTATTCTGCTTTATCTTACGCCAATCATTTTTATTCAGTAGAGAGTCAAATAACTGCTAGGAGATGTGCCAGAATCTTTAAAGTATTGTTTAATTTCTTCCTCTTCTTCGTCTTCTCTCTCTCTCTCTCTCTCTCTCTCTCTCACACACACACACACACACACACACACACACACACACACACATACAAATCAAGACACATGTATAGTAGTGTATTCTGTCATGCATGAACACATTTATCCATACACTGTTTCAACGTGGACCCAATATTGCAACCAGCGATATGGACTGACAGTTTTCATTTCATAAATCCCAACTCGATTAAAAATCAAGTATTTTGCCTCATTTGACAGATGGCATTAGCCGATAATTGCATAGCCACTGGATCCAACGAAGTAGAATGGACGTCAGAATATCATGGCATGGGTCACATATATTTTGTGTGCCCTATAAAGCATTGCTGTCTTGTTCTTAATTTATATTTCCTTAGGAAGGTGGAAAATTTAAGTGCAATGACTGTACATACAGTAAATACATAACTCCTCAGGAAGATAATGAGTTAACCAAGTTCGTGATTGATTCGATTTCCTATTCATTTCTCCATCTATGTGTAAAAAACAGATTCATCTTCTTCTGGCCTTCTGTCAGCATGAAATATAATGAGTTATACTATGAGAATGAGTAATGAAGCTAAAGGGAGTTGGAAATGAGAGTGAGTCTGTGTAATTTTATGACTAAATGGAAGAATATGAGAGATATAGACTGAATGAGTGAGCTTGAATGAGCGAGTGTTTGAGTGCAAAACAGAATGTGAGTAACTGTGAATGTCGAATGGGGTGAGTACTAGTGGTTAGGTTGTTAAGAATGAGTGTGAAATTGCATGAAAGTGACCACAAATACAGGAGCAAGTATTGGCGATATCTTGAAAAAAAAAAAAAAAAGAGTTTAACATTTAGCACATTAACGAAATTCCCACTGCCTTATAATCAGTTATGAATACTTGAATATGTCCGATCTCGACCATTTACATTCATTACGCCTTGTTGCTCCAGGTTCCTACCCCCCTCCTTTTTTTTCTAGTGTGACTATAGATCTCTTGCATTTATTTCAGCAGAAACTGTTTATTATTATTATTATTATTATTGTTATTATTATTATTATTATTATTATTATTATTATTTATTATTATTATTATTATTATTATTATTGTTATTATTACATTATGATTATTATTATTACCTGTCTCCGCCCCGGAAGGGGCTCGGGAACGGGTATTGTTTTCACTCAGTTTGTCTGTTTGTCTGTCCGTGTGTCTGTTAACAACTTTATGCGAGAACTATTTGTGCAATTTTGACTAAAATTACAGGGATGATGGGCTATGACTTTCTGATCACCTGATTAAATTTGGGGCCAAACTGGGCCATGACCCAGGCTGTAGGCCTTTAAATAAAGGTAAATAAAAATGTATTTTTTTTTTCCATAGCTCCTTTCAAATTCGTCATATCGACATGAAACCAAAACCTCAAGATGCATCTTTCAAATCTGCATCCTATAACATGCCTCATTATATCAGGGGGGATCACCACCCACTTGGCGGATGAGGGGTCAGTGTCAGGTGGGTCGTGCCTAAAAGTTCAAATGGGCATAAAATCGCCAATTTTCATCCAGTTTACTCCAAACTTGATATGTGACATCTTTGACTAGCTATTCTCTTGTGTTTATATGTCAGCACTAAAATAACTACCGGGGACGGGTTTGCTGTGCCTTGGCATCACTTCTTGCTGTTGTTGATATTAGTCTCCTCCTTTTACGTAGCTGGAGACTATTGTTTTTGCTGGTATTATTATTAATACAGCCTCAGAGTTTCGCAATGACTCCAGGAGAACCAGAGCCTGCGTGGGGAATCTGAAGGGCCCAAGTTACGTTTCCTGGCTTGGGCCATTGGTGATAGAAAAAAAAAATCCTAATCCTTTATGCGCAGTGGAAGGGTATGTCAGAAAGTGTCCTATCAGTGTTATGCTGTGAACGAGATAAGATGGTCTTGTCTACTGGAGATTCCAACGAGACCTGAGCATGTAATCTGAAAATTAAACTTGGCGGACCGATTCCTAAGAGTTTATTTCATTTTATTAAAAAATTTCAAAACTTCCTCAATGTGGTCAGAGTCATTGTAAGGAACAGTAGATGGGGGACTAGTGAGTCTCCACAGGAGAGTTACAGAGTTTTAGTTAGTCTCCACCCACGACTATTGTTTTCACCGGTATTACTAGTCTCCACCAACTTAGTAGGTGGAGACTATTGTTTTCTCTGGTATTATAATTATTCTTGCCTCAGAATCTCACAACATTTCCAGGAGAACCAGAGACTGCACAAAGAATCTGAAGGACCCAGGTTATGTGTCCAGGCATGGCCCATTGCTTATAGAATAAAAGAAGTCTCCCAAATGGGGTCAAGATCAATATAAAAAACAGTAGCAGAGACGTGTGTTCATCAACACCTACGTCAGATCACTTGTTGGTGTTACGCAAGAATTTACCTTAGGGTCTTCAGATCTTTTTTATATTACACGTACCTTACCATATGATAGAGCTTTCTTATTGTGGTCATCCAAGAAAACTACGTAACTGTTTATTATAATTCTGGACTCTAAGGCTCCCAGCGATTCCAAGAGAATAGGAGATTGCACAAGGAATCTGAAGACCCTAGGTTATGTGTCCTGGCATGGACAAATGGGGTCAAGGTCAATAAGAAACAGTAGGTGGAGACTAGTGACTATCCACAGGACATTAACAGTGTTCTAGATATTATTATTATTATTATTATTATTATTATTATTGTGGTGATGATGATGATGATAATGATTATTATTATCATCATTATTATTATTATTATTATTATTATTATTATTACCTTCATGGGAAAAGGTTTAATAAATAAAGAACAGGCCCGAGGGAGACATGATCATCATCATTCTCATCAGTAACAACTACGATAACAGCAGTTTGATCCACTGCGCTGAAGAACGATTGTCTCTCTCAACCTTCTCTACCGTACTCTGGCCTCTAAGCACTTGGCATGTTTCTCCCAATCCCAGTTTATCTACAGATTTCATATCTCCATCCCGTGTCCGCCAACCACTTAGATCTAAAGGAAGCCATCACAGAGAAGAAAATCAAATATCCAAATGATTAATATTTGTAAAAACTTGCATATATGTTTGCATTTACCAGCTCCAGTGGGATAGCACCGGAAAAAAAAGAGAGCAAGCTCGACCCATATGGATTGGGTCCCTTTGCTATTGGATGGAAAAGTCTACACAAAGCAGTTTTAATCCTTCCTTAAGCACACCCCTAAAGATTAACAGTTTGCCCCAGTCGCCTCAGCCTGTTCCCGTTATAGATCACTGGCAGCAAACTATCCCCCACAAAACATTTCGTTCAGATGTGGTCTACTCCACACACGCCTCTCAGTCATTCTCCTGCCTGCGCTGGCTTGTATAGTTCAAAATATCTTTTTCACACAATCTTTCCACCTTCTCACAACTCTCTTCCTCCTTTTACTCCTTCCACTTCTGATCTGTACACTTTCTTAAGGAAGTTAATTAAGAAGTTCGGTGTATTTAGCTAGTTTTCAGAAAATGAAAGGATACCAGGGTTGGCAAAAAAGACACTTTTTTTGAAAAAGCCCAACCCACCTGGGTTTTTTCGGTTTTTTTCACAAAATACCGAAAAAAAACGGGCAAAAGTGTTTTTTTTCAAAGTGTACCATAAATTTTAAAAAAATAATGTTTTCGTTATACATAATTATGAATAGCCCAATAAAATCTTATTTTTCACACAGTTATCTGAATGAGGGAAATCAACACAATCATGTTTTGACCTGTTTGGCTGTTATCCTTGGGCTGCCTGCTACACAGCAGGCATGCACCAAATCAGTAACAGCCTTCTTCTGTGTAAAATAAATGATCATGCCAAATTTGAACCAAATCTGTCAAAAATTGTGGCCTCCAGCTTGTTTACACACACACACACACACACACACACACACACACACACACACACACACATAGGGTCGACTGCATAATATGACCACATTACATGTGGACGTATAAAAACTGAATCTGCTGAGAAGGAAAGCAATGTAAAAATATTCTTGCCTCTCCTGACATTGAGAGGGCTCTCCCTACGTGCTAAGGGGTCTTTGTATGCAGCATGTGTTAGGAGTGTAATGCTGTATGGCAGTGAGACCTGGGCAGTGAAGGAGGAAGATATTCGCCGGCTCAGACGTACAGAAACGACAATGATTAGGTGGATGTGCAGTGCGTCCCTGCGTCCAAGGCCTGGAGGGGCTGGGTTTACAATGGAAGAGTTGAGAGGTAGGATGGGACTGGAGTGTATTGGTGTTGTGATGAGGAGAGGTAGACTGAGGTGGTTTGGACATGTGGAGAGGATGGGGGATGATAATTGGGTGAAGAAGGTGAGAAGTGTTAATATTGGAGGTGGGGTTATGAGGGGTAGACCGAGAAAGACATGGAACGAGGTTATTAAGTGTGACCTTAGGGTTAAGGGACTGAACAGGGAGGCTGCAATGGATCGTGCAGCGTGAAGAGCCTCCATTAGGTGACCAAGGCGACACATGTAAGCATGATGGAGCCTTTAAAAACGAAAACGAAAACGATGAAGAAAGCTTTGACCTGATTTTCTGAAATTGCAGTAAGGAATAATGTTGTTATTTTTCAGGAAATATTATTATTTCATGTTGGTAAGTCATTTAGAAGT
Source organism: Coenobita brevimanus (assembly GCF_032717465.1). NCBI lineage: Eukaryota > Metazoa > Arthropoda > Malacostraca > Decapoda > Coenobitidae > Coenobita > Coenobita brevimanus. The sequence continues at coordinate 10,448,130 of NC_137055.1, read as the reverse complement.
GAAGTGTCATTTTCATTTTACCACTGAGGCAAAGAATTGCAGTCTTATTTGGAAAAAAAAAAAAAAAAGTGGATGAATCGGTAGAGAGGCGTCCTGCAGTCCTAACTGACCCAGGATCGAATCCCGACTGGGGCAGGGAACAGTTTAAGGATTTGAATTTCCTAAAAGCAGACTTTCCTGATCTACCAGATGACCTGCCAACATGTCGTAAATATACCCCCGCTAATACCAGTACACCAGTCCTGTATGAGGCAGCCCTAGCATGTATTCAATATGGATGGTGGGTGTTAGCGCCGAAATGGTGACATGTGGAGGTGTAGGACTGCTGGGCCTTGGGATAGGTCACTGCCCCCGGGAAATAGGCCATGAAGCCTTTGCCCAGAGTTGGACACGATATATATATATATATATATATATATATATATATATATATATATATCGGCTGGGTAACATTACAAGAACCATAATTTACTGTGACACAAAAATACTATCATTTCAAATGAAAAGGATATTGGTTATAAAAGCTATTAGAAAAATAGAAGTATTATGAATAGTTCTGAAAAAAAAAAAAAAATCAAAGAACAATATTCATATTTGCAAAGAGCATGTTTTACTTATGTTGGTGATGTGAAATGTAATAATCTTTTTGTTTTTTAATCACTAAGATTATGCTTCCAAGATATTATATTATAAATACTTGGCGATGTTATGCTTCTTTAAGCAGTGAAATAGAATATGATTAAGCAGCTATTATTTACTTCTGATATTGTGTGCAAAATAAATAACCATTTATTCAAAGAAAACTGAATTTGTTATACATTATTTAAAAAAAAAACAGTAAAGTGGGTAAAATAGTGTTTTTTTTCAAGTGGGTTTTATTGAAAAAACTCGGGTGGGTAAAACCGGGTTACCCACTTTGATGCCAACCCTGAAGGATACGGATAGATTACTATACAGTTTCCTTAAAAACGTTCTACATAAGAAAACTGAATCAATAAAAGAAAAAAAACCAGAATTGGTGGTGGTCACTGAAGTTATTAACAAAACATGCTAAGGCTGAGGTTTTAAATTAAAATGTGTATGTTTAAGTCTTGAGGTGAGATTCCAAGTGTTCTAGATATTCAGAAGAACAGTGAGGGACAAAAACAGTGACAGCGGTATCCAGAGTTCTGAGAAATTAGGGAGCTATATGCTAGAAGAGAACAAGCAACACTATTTAGGGGTTACATAAAAGAGGTTGTTTCGCGATCTTCGACGTGCCTGAGTTTCACTGATGAAGAGAAACTATGCATGAGAAAGAAAGGTGGTATTTAACATTGAGAAAATTGGCTCCTTCACCAGGTTTACGTATTTTGTACATATTCTGACCGCTGAACAGATGAATCAATGAAGTTTGGGAAAACCTCTTGTAGTGAAATAATGATGCAACTCCTCGAGCTCTAACTCCTCAAGCTCTAAAAGTCACTTTTCTTAGGAGGAATGAAACCATCTAGGATGGGAATATTGTATTAAAATAAATAAGTAAATAAATAAATAAATATGGTGGCCTTCGGCTGAAGGTTTTAAAATAATGACGACGAAGTTGAGTCACTGGAAAAACGTGTGATGTAACGTACTAAGTCATTTTACATGGTCGTCATCGAAAGTGGATCACCAGTTTTGAGTTTCCAGTTTTCCTTATGATTTGCAAGTACAGTGCAGCATCCGTTTTATTGTTCGTAATATTTAGTAATGTTTTCCTTTCTATACAGCTCATGATTTAATGGGTTATGGCGCTGTAACCAGTTGCGGCCATTAAGGTTTAAATCACAGGGAAAATGACTAATCGGAAATCAATGCGCAGATAATGTCACTAAACTTTACTTTCACTTTCAATGTCTTTGCTGAGAAGCCTAGCCGTGACCCCCTACGTTCCTGCTGCCAGGATGGCTGGATGGCTTGCCGTGTATTTAGTTCAGGTGGATGAAGACAGAATGTGTTGTAAAAAGAACACCAGAGCATCTTCAGCGGGAGTAAAACACAAATGATCTGAAGGAAATGGTGCGGGGTTGCTACTCGGCTGACAGGTGAAACTGGAGCTGCAAGTCTCAGTGCCACACAAACTTTTCCTTTCCTCCTCAGTTCGAAAAGTCTATGCTGAGCTGAGAAGTATATCGAGCTAAGAAGTATGCTGAAATGAGAAATATACTGAGCTGAGTAATATAGTACGGGGATGGTAAAAGTTTATTATAAAGTACATCACTGCAGTTTAGGGTCTCCCAGCATCATAGCCTTGACTCGTAAGTAAAACAGGATCCCCAGCGCTCAGTGTCACTCAGACTTTTCACCTTGCTTGCACCTGTTTCGTATATCTGCCATACTCTATGTTAAATTATCTTGACCTAAAATTACCATCTCTCGGTCCAGAGTGCTGAGCTGAAACAAATGACTGGCACCTGACAAATGTGTTGGCCACGAAGGAGTGCTATGGAAAGGATGTAGAACTCTAGCACTTCCGCTTGCTGCCATGAGCTACGTAAAATAAGATGGGTCAAGTTAACGTCAATGAAGTGTACCCTTTGTCGCTTGGCCGAATTATTAATACGGAATCAACAAACATTTAAACAAAGCCCTAGTATTTGGCGGTCATTTATGGAACTTTTGTAAGTACACGCGCTCTCCTGGACCAAAAACTGGTGTAACGTTTTGAATGGTATATGTCAGTCTGTTTGTCTGTCAGTGAGTGAGAGTGTTACCAAAATAACTAAGAATTTTAATTTATGCAACTTTAGATAAACTTTCCGAACGGAGAGGGGGGGATTAGATGTGGCCTTCATTAACTCTCATATTACTATAATCTGTTCACTTTAAATGGGTAAATAACTACCATATCCCTATCCTAATTTCCGAGATGTATCAATAGATTAGCGCTAAGATATGATGCTAGTCACGAAAAGGTACTATGGAAGGGATGTAGAGCCGTAGTATTAAATATAATGCTAGTCAGGAAGAAAAATTAAGGAAAGGATGTAGAGTCGTGGTATTGAATATACTGCTGGTCACGAAGAAGTATTATAGAAAGGATGCAAATCCATGATATTGCCCCATTCTGCCGCTAAGCTACGGAAAACAAGCTGCCATAAGTCGAAACTCGCCGCCAATAGGCCTTCTACTGTAATTTGACTCAGATTTTTTTCCCTTTAGCAGTTTATTTCACATTGTTCAGTGGCAGAATTAGACAGTTCTGTGATTCCATATTCTTGCCATTGCACTCCTTCGTGACCAGCGGGATATCCATATTAATTTCTTGTTAAAACTCTGCATTCAAGACGGAGAGATGGCAATTTTAGTCAAGTGAGAGTAACGAGGGTACAGGTAATGAACTGAAGGTTGCTTTCTAGTTGGGTAAAATCGTCTGCACTGTTCTAGCACCAACTTGGCCTGGATTTTCGTCCTTTTTGCAGTTTATTTCATGTAGCTCAGTGGTAGCAAAAGAGAGTGCTACGGTCCCACCTCCTTTTAATTGCCCTTCCTCGTGACTAGCACCATAATCTCTTGTTATTATCTCGTCACAGCTCTGCATTCAAGACGGAGAAATTGCAATTTTAGGCTAAGGGAAAGCAAAAGGAGTATAGTAGCAATAATAATGTAAAGTTAAGATATTTACTGGTTGATGGGATTTACACTACTACTGGGACGCCTTGCTTAATTTATTCATGCTACCTCCAGACGATTATATTTAACCTTGGAAGAATGCGAGCTTGACTAGAATCAGGTGGACGGTCAGACTACTATAGAGTGAGGTGGACAGGGAGACTAGAGTGAGGTGGACTGGGAGACAGAGGATGAGGTGGAGGGGTGGAGGTGAGAGACTTAGGAGGGAGGGAAATATGGGTTTGAGGGAGGGCTGCCAAATGGCAGAGGACAGAGCGTAGTGGAGGCAATTTCCTTGTGTCCACCACTTACGAGACCAACTCATCTAGCAACAGATGGATAGATATTCAGACTGAGAGAGAGAGAGAGAGACTTTTCGGCCTGGAGGTGTTAGGTACAGGCTTCATTAACCTCTTTGATACTAGAAATCCCTCCAATGTGAAGTACAAACCGTCTGCATATAACATGAATAAAGCAATTAAAGCGTCTCTGCTCTACGGGGTTAATGCAATAGCCTACAGGTGCAAGCCAGGTAGTAACTCCATGGGCGGTGTCCCAGTGTCCTGTAGGCTTAGTCCAGCTCCACTGCATCCTAATTTATGGTTGCTTTCTGCCATTAGTATGATTCATAGCTTTGATCTACGTTCCCTTAGTCTCTGCACACCTGAGGTTATGAAATGGCTGTTGAATATAATACTTTACTTATATACTGTAAATAGAGTATGTTCAAATGAATACTGAGGCTCCTGAATCGCTGAAAATAATAGAATTGTGTGGCGTCAACTGACACACAAAACTAGACCATGAAAGAGTTAAAAGTGACAGTAGTTTCACTCTCATACGCCTGTGACCAATTCTCGGGGAAAGAAAATCGTCTGGCGTTAGTTGGAATAGAATACTAAATGTCGTCTAGAAAATTAGTGTTAATGTTAACAATACTAACATAAGCAGGCTCGTGTGGCTCACCCTCAGTTGAATAAAGTTATGTGACGTCAGCAGCAGTGGAGCACTAGAGCTGCCCCAACATAGGCTGAAAGGGTAAAAAAAAAAAAAAAAGACATAACCCCCAAACACCTCTCTTGCACCCGTGTTTGTCATTGGCTGTTAAGATGTAGGGAATTGCACTTATTGAATACTTTGAAAATCAAATACGGAAAAATGATGTACTACTCTTTATTATTAATATTATTATCATTACGTTATTATTATTATTGTTATTATTATTATTATTATTATTATTATTGCTGTTACTACTATTACTATTTCTACTACTACTACTGCTACTACTACTTCTACTACTACTACTACTACTACTACTACTGCTACTACTACTGCCGGTACTACAACTACTACTACTACTGCTACTATATTGTTTTATCAACGTGGCTGCAGAACCGTGGCAATGGCCCCACGGCCACAACGCAAAGGTCATGACTAAAACATTTCAATATTCACTCCAAAGATATGGAAATTAGGTTAGTTAAATGTCAGAGGGAGAATACCACACATGTACCGTGCACATATCCACAAGGCACACAGCGCACCACACATGCATACATAGCACATACATATACAAACACATATACACACACACGTATACGCAACACACAAGACACGTGTACCTACCTTCATACACCACAAAAAACACACAGTATTGTATGCCACACATGAAGGAAATATCTAGTGTACACTCAAGTATACACACACACACACACACACACACACACACACACACACACACACACACACACGCACGCACGCACGCACACACACACACACACACACACACACACACACACACACACACACACACACACACACACACACAGACAAAATGATATCGCCTCGCCTTGCTAAAGGCGGGTGGTAAATATATGGCCGCTGGTATTTTGTAGTTTTTAATCAAATCCTCACCAAAAGCAATAGGCTTCTGCACATCCATGTATTTGCTATTTCCTGAAGGTTTTAGAATATTCTTCCGCAACTTTTCGAGACATTTTGGACACACACACACACACACACAAACTATATCACCTTGCCTTGCGAAAGGCGAGCGATAGTGAGGCGTTACGTGTGCGAATCGTTTATATTTTTCCGTAGCACTCTTCAGCTTTCCCAACAGTGTGTGGTGGTGTGATGTTGTCCCGAGGCAGCAGCGTCTAACACTTTAAAGAAGGGGTGCTACAAAACCTTCCAATCCAGCAAGAACACTCGTATGGCCATATGCAGACTGTCAGCCTTCACACCACCACCAACAGCAACCACTGAACATCATTGTGCTCCGAGTGTGAGGCAGTACATCCCCGCAGCCACCATTGCTGTGTTCACCCATGATGTCTTTACAACAAAACCTGTGGCTGTGTTTATCAGCTCTCTGTTGATTATGGGCTTTATTCTAGGTATCATATGAAGCCTTGTAACATTTTTTCTTAGCCGATTTATTATTCATGTTTTGCATCAAGATTCTCCTATAAGTTATTTGTACATGTTAACGTCAACATAGATTATATAACCGCCAGACAAGTGGATATCGGGGCGTAATGTGCAGAATGAATCGCTAAGGAAGATGTGTTACGATGTGTCTCCAAAGTCACTTGCATTGTCACTCTTAAAATCCCGTTCTATAACTCTTAATCTTTAATTCATGACCAGTACAGGTATCAAACATTTAGCCGCGAAGGTAGCGTGAATACTGACCTTCATACTCTAATGACACATTTTTCATTTTATTCTTAATAGCTTCATACTGTTTTATGCAGTTTGAGGAGACATTTCGGACTGGACATGTCATATAACACCTTCATTGTCAAACAACCTTTTTCAGTTGAATATAATCGTATGGTTGAAGTCTGAACATAAAAGGGGGATAAGCTGTATAAACGAATACCATGATTTTCATCTTCGCTCACACAGTTACTACACACTTAACAAAAAGTTCACGACCAAATAATAATGATCATAAGGGAAATGTAACAACAAACAAAATCTATCAATCATCCAGTCCCCCACCCCCACCCCCTTTTTTGATGCATCAGGAGCGTAGGGACATGGGGCTAAGTACTCAGTCCCAACCTTCCGGTAAGGGTGATCATCCTCCCTTTCCAATGATTGGCATAATGTGAGTAATTAACCACAACCACCCTTCAGATGTAGGCCCATACAGACCTCATTCAATTAGAGCGCCTTAAGCCACTACACCACTAGGCTTCGTCTGATTATATGGTAAGCACCGAAACCAGTAATTGGTTTCCTGGCTTACAGGAAACGATTTAGCTTTTCATCTACAGAAGAATCATTTTAAAGGAGCTGTATATCAAGTGAGTGACTGGTGGTTGCCCCTACCGGCTGTGGAGATCGATTAATTGCAAACACTGGCCAGTACCCTCCATGAACATAACCCCTGAGCATTTGAGATATCGCGATTCCTTCACTACTCAGTCATAACAAAGTCATGAACCCGACTATGTATGTTGCATTTGATTCTCTCAACCACCGAAAAAAGTTCTTCATGAGCTCAGGGGCGTCTTTTCAAGTTCGAAGGATTAGATGCATTGTAGCCCTCCTTCTATACATAACCATTAGTCAGCTTTCAGTAGTTGATTAAATTATGGAAACATCAATAAATTAAAAAACAGACATCGGTTTGAGGATTAAAAGGCTTCTGATATTGTTGAGATTTACTCACCGTGACGGACAGACGACATAGCACTTTGCAAGGCAGGAAAGAGATACCTCAATAGATCTACTGTACTTTTGACGTTCTTTTAAGATGAATGTAGTAATATAAGACAGAATAATACTGCACTTTTTTTGAAAGCATACTATTCAAGAGATTTGATGTGGAATTTATTACATCTGTATCATGACTATAAACAGTGACAAGGCAAAGCTATTTGGCTTAGCTGATATTCCTTGTTCTATATATTCCCGTGAAACACCACACTGGAATAGGTGAGAGAGAACCCGACGTGCTCAGCGAAATAAAAACAAATGAAAGCGGGCCGAGGTTGCAAGGATGAGTGTTGAAGCTGAATGGAAATGGGAGGAATCTCACGGAAAGAAAAAAAAACTTGACAGAGGCTGAGGTGGCCACATCAAATTACACTGGAACGTTGGTAGGTGCACAAGACTCCAGAAAAAAGCCTGAAGAATGCTTAAAGTCTCTAAAGCTTAACTAAATTATTGACAAATATTTCAGGAATATATCCATATGTCAAAATTTGGAGCTGGGTGTATATAATTTTCCCCAAACCCGTGTATAAAATTTTTTGCACACCCGGTTCCAAAAGCTAAAAAATGGCAGCTGCGGCAGGGGCTGGAATGAAGTGAAAATCTCAGGGTAGTGGCTGGAGTCGGTGAGGAGGCGAAAAGGAGGCGGGGAGGGCTGAGGACCAGGCTGGATGTTGGAGCGCCCACCAGATGAAAGCCGCCGGAAATGGTGCAGGAAAAAGGATAAGATTGTGGGGGAGAGTATACGAGAGGACGGAACTAATGGAAGTGGATGACGGAGGAGAGGGAGGGAGATACAGACTCCTGCTGGCACAAAAGAACTTGAGGAGACACCACTCAGACTGGAATGTGAAAGTTGCAGGCAACTATGATACGTGAGTACCAAATCATAACACTCAGAACAAACAATATACTTCATTATATCATTATCTAAACCAGAGCATATCGAATTAGGGCAATTTTCTGAAGCAAAGCGTAACGGACAACTACCATTATCTAAGTCGTTAAGTAGAGAGCATCTTTATCGGAACCAATGATTGCCACACAAGTGTAATTATCTGAAAGGAAAAGTTTCCTACAGGGGCCATTCTCTGAACCAGTGAGTATCGAAAACGTATTATTGCATGAAGCAGTAAGTGCTCAAGACATCTACCTCTCTATCCATTGCCAGACCCCTTAATCTCGTAAGGGATGGCAACAGACAATTCACCTCCACGTCGCCTTGTCTTCTGCCATTTGGCTGCCCTCTCTTCAGTTCACATCTCGCTCACTCATATTGCTCTTAACTCCATCCCCCCATCTCATCCGTGGTCTCCCCTTCTCCTCTCCCCCTCCACGCCATCCATATACACTCTTCTAGTCATCTTTCATTCCAAATCCTCACGATATGGCCAAACAATCTAAAAGAATTTCTTAACACTTCCAATCACACCCACTTTAACACCATAACACTCTTTTACTTCCTCATTTGTCTGTTTTTATCTCTATGTAACTCCACAAGCTCGTCTCAATTAACACACTGAAGAGTCATCATTAACTAAATCCAAAAGTATCAAACAGGCTCCATCATCCAAAACAAAGATAACTGTGCAGGGTTCATTATGAAAAACTCCCATATTATCAACCCGAGTCTCAAGAATATCGACCATAACATTATTATCTAACCAAAGATGTTTTGAATAAGAAGCATTATCTGGAGGGGGAAAGTGAAGGGAGAGACCGAGGATGAAGTGGAAGACTGAGGTAGAGAGGTGTATGAGTGAGAGAGGTGTGAGTTGAAAGAAGGCTGCCTGAAGGTGGAGGACAGAATGGCATGGAGGTGAAATATTGTGTCCACTTCTTCCAGCATTAGGGCAACGGTTATAGGAAGATAAGCAGAAATTTATCTGAACCACAAAGATCCTAACAAACATTGATATTTAAATTGAAGAATCCGTAATGACACGCAGAAACAATTCGTATAGTGAGAATAAAAATAGTAATCTTTTAAAATCCCTTCTATTTGAGGTCGTGTATTGTATGTTGTTGTTGTTATATTGTGTTATTTTCATCTGACAAAGAACCGTAACCTCTTTCAGTTCATTTGATGGCCAAGTATTATTAGACTGGAGTAGTAATTTAACTAGTAACCAAGGAGACTTATTGCTACCTCAGAACTAAGGCTTATGGAATTTCATGCAAACGTGACTTAATATTGAAACTGTAGAAGTGGCTCAGTTTTGTCAGATGAAAATTAATAACAGTACCAAGCAATTTTAGTCAAGTTAAGAGAGATGTCTTGTAGTGAAGGAAGATAGGTCACACACACACACACACACAAACACACACACACACACACACACACATGCGTTTCCGTATTGTACTGCTGAAATGGCAACAGTCAGTACCATTTTTCCCTTCAGATCTACGTGCCCATGGTCATGCACCTAAGTCAGGAACACTTTATCATCGGAGGAAACTTGCACCTCCGGCGACATTAATTGGTCGAAAAAAAAAAAAAAATCTCCAGCTGCCCTTTCGAATTTTAAACCTATGTGTGCAGGGCAAGGTGGCCACACTGACTAGCCTTCGCCTCCTTGAATCTGGTGGCGTACTTAGTTTATGCCTGCTAACTACAGATGAATTTATTCTACATAGGACAGACTTATCGATCTGGAGGGAATGCTGGTAATTAATCAGTATTATCTATCTGTCAATCACTCAATATACGGTACCTGTTTGTATATCTATTTTTGTATCTATGCTGTATCAATATGTTTATATCTGTTTATGCAAGGTAGAAGGAACCAGAAGCTGAGAGCCCGCAAGACTGTTCCCTCCAAGACAAACATAAATAAAAATCAAAGAGAGCCAAATTCAGTATCTGTTCATTTCGAAATGCCTGGACACATTGGGTTTAAGAGACTGGAGGTCACAAGCAGAAGGAAATACAGACAGCAGACAATTCCAGAGTATGCATCTATCTCTATCTCTTCCATTCTATCTCTCTGACCGTCAGTCTATCTTTTTCTATCTATTCATCTATCTATCTATCTGTCTGTGCGTCTATCTAACTGCAATACATAAATCCTTTCACTACCACCAATGTCATGCATTGCTGTAATTTCTGATTACAGGAGGAGAGAATAGGTGAAAAGAAAAAAAAATCATTATTTAAATGGACTTAATGAAGTTTGGTCGTACAGTATCTTTCCAGCGGCCGGAGACACTTCATGACTAAACTGAATAAAACTGTTTGCCGATTGGAGAAGGCCGTCATAATCTGAAGGAAGTACCCCATTGTCTGCTGAAATAGTACTGTGCAGTTACTTTTTACTATCAGATTTCATTTTTTCTACAAACATATTTACTGCTTCATTATTTAACTATTTACTGTCAGATGCCTTAATCCCGTAAGGGGTGTCACAAACAATTCGCCGTAATTTCACCCTGTCATTTGACTGCCCTCCATCCAACTTACATCTCCTCTGTTATCTCTCCTCTCCATCCCTTCATCTCATTTTCGGTCTCCCCCTCTTCCTCTCCCCCTCCACCTCACTCACATACATGCTTCTAGTCAGTCTGTCATTCTCCATCCTCTCCATATGACCAAATCATCTCAAATTTTCCTCTTGACACTTTCAATCGCATCTACATCAACAGCACAACGCTCCTTTACATTTTCATTTGTCTGTCTGTCTTCCTATGTAACTCCACACGCTCCTCTCAGGTATCTCATTGCCACTGTTCTCACTCTCGACTTGTGTCCTTACAAATCATTCTTGATACAAATAGCATTTCTGCTTCACACGTTTCTAATTACATCACGCGCAGACACACTTTCTGGAAAGTGACTTCAAAACCAAATGATTACATCATTTGAAGAAACCAACCCTGCCCCTTGTCACTATACACATGATCTACAAACTAACGCCTAAAGTAACGCCCATTAACTGACCATTCCCTTTAAACATTTATTTTAAAAATTATTGGCTTCTCTTTAGATACAAGCAAGATTTTTACTCATCCCGCTACTACAGCCATGAGCAAAAGTTCGCCGACAGTCCTCTGCCAGCACTGTGTTCTTCCTTCCCTATTTTGCTTTCCTACCCAAACAACATACTGTTCTTGGTTCACGTACCCTTTTTTGTGCTTTATTTTGCTAACATATAAAAACCTTTCCCGTAACACATTTCATTGTCATATCCGGGAGACAAGTGTCGGTCAACACTTGCTGATGGCTGTACATGTGGAGGGAGGGTTCAAGAAAAAAAGGAACAATAAATTAAAACAATTGAGCAAGTATTACACCATGCCAAGTAAAGGGATTCATAGGTCCATTCACTCAACATCTGGGCCATTTAAATTCTAGGCTGCACCTCACAGACTAAACCATCCATTCACTAGTATGATTCGTAATTTCTCTCAGACGAAGCTACAGCGTAGACTCTCAAGTTATGTAAAACAACAAACAAACAAAAAATGGTGCCATGCTCGTCATGAGCATAGTAGAACATGTTTTTCTCATCCGTTTCAGATATCTTCGTCGTCTCATCGGACTTGCACGCCTCCTTCCCCACCCCAACTCATAAGTTACCCTCTGTTACTAATCAGTTCTGTCAGTGTAGTCTTATCATTTGAGCACAATTCTCTTCTACCCCTTCAGTACATTTCTCCTTTAACCGTTTTAGAACCGAACATTCTTGCACAGTATATTTCAAGAATCTCCTCAATTCTAATCTTATCGCAGCCTTCGTACCTGCATATAATCCCTAACAATTCCATTTCTATTGTTGTCACTCTGGATTTTTTATAGTAATGCCAAGTAACTCCAGTACCTTTAATCTTTTAATTACCACTGCTATAGACCTTCCTAGTTATGCTGATGTTAATTCTTTTGCACCAATGACTCGCTCTCAATAGAATATAATGTTCTGGAGTTGCCGTGAATGGAATATTTGATTTACCGGTACCCTGTAATGAAAGAGCTGATGATACTAGTACTAAGACTCTCAGATCTCTATAATCACTCGCAGCGGAATAAAATCGACTGACGTTAGTTGGTGCAGACTGCTAGAGTTCTCTGATCATGCAAAGGCTATCATCTTTTGTGATTCCTTCATTTTTTCTCTCTCACACATGAATTCCATTTTCGATCACTCTCTCATGTATCCTCTTCTCACTCTTTCCCATAAACATGTGTGATACTGTCCTTCTATCTTGAAACACTCTCTGACTTTTCCTTTATACAAATGTAATATAATACACTTACACCATCTTCAAACACTCTCCTGTATCCACCTCTCACCCTTTTCCTTTATAAAAGTGCGACATAACACATTGGTTCCATCTTCAGCAGTCTCTCAAATATCCAAACTAATTTACTTAACAGCTCTCCAGTACAATGACGGCCTTTGTATTTTTTTCTGTGCTATCTCCAGGTCTCTCTCTCTCTCTCCCAGCTTTGGGGATGATTTACAGATTGAAAGCGTTAGATTGAACCTTCATTAACCACTTCACTACTTGCAGGGTGTCATAAGCTGAAAACAACTGTCTGGTAGTGGAAAGAAGAAATGCTCTAGAGTAAAGAAGAGGACAATAACATACACACACACACACACACACACACACACACACAAAATCACTGAGACAAAAAGGAGATGGCAAATGTAATGAGCTTACTGAAAGAAGTATCAGAGGAAATCTGTAGTAAAGACATAGAGGAACACAAAAGATTAGGGAAATACGAGAAAAGCAAGACAAGACCTCTAAAGGTGACTTTCCAGAGTGTAAACACTGTGGAAGAGATACTAAAAAATGCAAAGAATCTTATGGAAAAAGAGGAGTTCAAAAATGTATGCATAAAAAGATGCCTAACACAAGAGGAACTGGAATTACTGAAAGAGAAAATGGAGGAAGCAAAAACAAAAAATGAGGGAAGATCAGAAGAGGACAAGAAGAAATTTTTTTTACAAAGTAATAGGATTGCAGGTACGAAAGTGGTACACAAACAGGATGGAAGAAAAAGGAGGAAGTTAGTAGAACCATGTCATGACAAGTATATAAACAAGATGATAAAGTTGATGTACTCAAATGTGGATGGAATGGTATCTAAATTACTAGAGATGAATGATTATGTCAGAGAAAATGAACCACAAATAATATGCCTAACTGAGACAAAATTAACACCAAGGATATCCAATGACATACTAAACTTAGCGGAATACAATATATGGAGAAGAGACAGAAATTTAAAAAAAGGAGGAGGAATTATAATATTAACTAAGAAAAATCTAAAAGTCAAGGAAATAAACCTAGATATACCATCACAAGTAGAACTGATTGCAGTAGAGATCGATAAATCTGAAGGTAAAGTAATTGTAGCCAATTTGTATATGCCACCCAGATCAAACACACGGGAAAGAGACGAATATGAAGACCTGGCAGAGAGTACAATTCGGAGTATAAAATCCTTGCTACATAAAATGGAAGAGAAATCGGAAAGAATTATACTAACTGGGGATTTCAATACAAATATAAATTGGAATACTCTAGATATAAATAGCCAAGAAAGCTGTTGGGACCAAAAGCTCCTGGATCTCGTACAAGAGTTTTTCTTAACGCAACATGTGAGGGAAACCACTAGAAAAAGAGGACTTGATGTACCTTCAGTGCTAGATCTAATATTTACTAGGCAAGAAAATGGCATTGACAGTTTAATATATCACCCTCCACTCGGCAAAAGCGATCATGCAGTACTAAATTATAACTTCAGGATAGCATATGACATAGTAAACAGCAATGACAGTTACAAAAAGAGACTAAACTATAAGAAGGGAAATTATCAAGACCTAAAGAAGTATTTCTTAGAAGTTGATTGGGAAAATGAGCTTAGAGGACAAGATTTAAATGCTGTATATAAAAAAATTTGTGAATTTTATGAAATAGGAATCCAGAAGCACATCCCACAGCACAAAGAAGCAGATAAGAAAATACAGAAATGGTTCAATACAGAATGTAAAAAATCAAAAGAAAGAAGAGATTTGTTGTGGAATAGATACAGAAGACACAATAGTGAAAGGGCGTATAATAATTACAAACAGGCAAGAAACGACTATACAAGAATAAGGAGGGAAGCCCAAAAACAGTTTGAGGAGGATATAATAAATAAAAGTAGTGATCAACCAAAGCTGTTTTACAGCTATATCAGAAGCAAAACCAAAGTAAAAGATATAATACAATCCATCACGGACGAGGGAATCACTTATACACAAGAGAAAGATATTTGTGAAGCACTAAATAAGAATTTCCAATTAGTTTTTACAGAAGAAAAAAATTTTTGAGAGGGAATATGCGGAACACGCATGTCCACACATACTACCAGATATACAAATAGCAGAAAAAGTAATACAGGAGGAGTTAAGTAGATTAGACAGAGGAAAAGCAAGTGGTCCTGATGAAATTTCATGTTCGGTGTTACGAGAATGTGCAAAGGAGTTAAGTAAACCATTATTTTTAATTTTCAAGAAATCATTGAGTCAAGGGAAACTACCTGATATTTGGAAAAAAGCAAATATAGTCCCCTTATTCAAGAAAGGAAATAGACAAAATCCTCTCAACTACCGATCAATATCACTGACCAGTGTTGTAAGCAAGGTATTAGAAAAACTTATAAGAAAAGCTTGGGTAAATCATCTAGAAGAACACAGTCTGATAACAGAAAGACAGTTTGGTTTCAGAAAAGGAAAATCATGTGTTACTAATTTGTTGAGCTACTATGACAGAGTAACAAACACAGTGCAGGAAAGGGAAGGATGGGTGGACAGTATCTATTTAGATTTCAAGAAAGCTTTTGACACAGTACCACACCAAAGACTTTTATGGAAGCTGTACCATCAAGGAGGAATTCGAGGCAAACTGTTTTGTTGGATGCAAGACTTTCTCATAAAAAGAGAAATGAGGACAGTACTAAGAGGAAACTACTCATCATGGAAAGAAGTGACTAGTGGAGTACCACAGGGTTCGGTGCTGGCACCAATCATGTTTCTAGTGTACATAAATGATATAAACAGTAACACTGGAAATGAGAGCTATCTGAATATGTTTGCAGATGATGCAAAAATACAAAGGAGAATTACTAGCACAGACTCTTGTAGGGAGCTACAAGAAGAATTAAATAAACTTCATGAATGGAGTAGTACATGGCAAATGGAATTCAATGTGGACAAGTGTCATGTAATCAAGTTTGGTAAAAGTGGAAAAAGACCTGATTGGGATTATAAGTTAGGAAATAAAACCCTATACACATCAGAAAGAGAGAAAGACCTAGGTGTGATTATCAATAACAGACTATCTCCGGCTGACCACATCAGCGAGAAGGTACGGAACATGTATACACTGCTTGCAAATTTGAGAATAGCATTCACATACATAAATGAAGACATGCTAAGAAGGATAATAACATCATTCATTAGACCAACCCTGGAATATGCATCAATAGTCTGGAGTCCTCATCTCAAAAAGCATATAGACAAGACTGAAAAAGTTCAAAGGGCCGCTACAAGATGGATACCAAGCTTAAGGGACCTAAGCTACGAAGAAAGACTAAATAAACTGAATCTACCAACACTACAGGAGAGAAGGAAAAGAGGTGACATGATAATGCTATATAAGTGCATATCAGGAAAGGAGAAAATAGACATAAATGATTACTTAACATATGGAGAAGCATCAGCAAGAGGACACTGCAAAAAACTGCATAAGAAGAGAGGTGATAAAGACGTAAGGAAATTCAGTTTCCCAAACAGAGCAATTGATCAATGGAATGCACTACCGAATGAAATAGTGTGTGCCAAAACAATTCACAAATTTAAGGATATGTACGATAAATATGGTCTAAGACACGGGACAATACGAGCTTGACTCATTCCTGTAAAGATACAATTAGGTAAGAACACGCGCGCGCGCGCGCGGCCTAGTGCATCCTGTATTATCTTTTCTGATAACCATCGCTTCATTTTTCTGATTTTTTTTTTTTGGGGGGGGTCATTAATTCCCAGGCTCCACTAACACTCTCAGCTGCATAGAAGTATCTTGCTCTGGCTGAAATAGACTGCTAGAGTTGTCTAAACCATGAGAAGGGAAATCATCGTACTGCTCCAGCTATCGCAAAAACGCTGGAAAATAGTGGGCGTGCTGAAACTTCATAAATGTAGCATTTAACAGAGCAAAGAATGTTGAATGTCATTTTCATTTTGAACAGAGCTATGTTGGGTCTGAAATGGCGGTATAATTAGACACTGAGGCCCGTATTCTCGTCTGGTAAGGAGGCTATCTAGCACCGTAATTACTTATTCTCCTAAGTACCCATTATCATTCCTTTTTTTTTTTTTTACTTCTTACATCTTTTTCATAACGACGTAGATGGCATGAATAACACAAGAAAACGAGCATGTTGACAAAGCAGAGACAGAAATAACCCGGCATGGAAGAGGTGTAAGTAAGCTTCCTAACAGCATGAGAATGCCGCCTTAAGAATCGTTTTCTGTTTTGCACCTCTCCCATAACACCTTATTATTGTATATGGAACAGGTAACCCTCTTATAGACGGGGAAACTCTAGCACTCTTATAGCTGAGGACAAGCAATTTTACTCAGGTAAGAGGCCCTGGGAATCTCAAAATGATAATGCACCACTATCTCTCATATAACTTGGAAGACTAAAATTGTATTACACCAAACACCAGGCGATTTTATTCAGCTGGGTAAATCTCAGACGTTTGAAAGAGGTAGAGTTCGCCAGTATCGTCCATCGAGGAGTCATTTCTCTGTATCTAAAGAACAAGAAATACTGACAAAAAAATATAAGATCTCCTAAAAATCACTGAGAAAGACTTGCCAGGAAGCCTGCTAATCTTCCGAGAATACAGTCAATGATCTTGCCGGTTAAGGAGGCTTCAACACCTTTTCCTTACTGTACTTCTTTTACCCTAACTTGACCCAAATTTTCGTCCTTTTGCAGCGTCAGTGGCAGAAAAAGACAGTATTCTGGCTTTACTCCCAAAACCACTTTTTCGTGAATGCCATCATATTCCCATGATTTTTTATTGTTAAAACTGAAAAGTCAAGTTATTTTAAAAGGAGTATGGTTTATTTCTGTATCTTGCACGGTAATGTTCTCTCTTTACGATATCTGCGGAATCTTAGATGGCATTAGAGGGATAATATACCATGAAAGATTATAATGATGGGTAGTATTCAAGATAAGTCGCTTAGGCAGAGGTACTAGGGAGCATCCTTGATCGACAAAATACAGGCTGAGGGCTGTCAAGGCAGTACAGTTCTTTTACCTCGAGTTGGCCCAGATATTCGCTCTTTTTCAGCTAATTTCATACACATCTGTGCAAGAGAATGAGAGGGCTAAGGTTCTACATCCTTTTCGTAGGACCATATTCTAGTTGTTTATCTTTTGTTATATGCCAGTATTCAAGATGGAGAGATGGCAGTTCTAGGTCAAGTTAGAGTATAAGCAGTCTAGTGTGTGGATGAGGTAGGAAAGGCGGTATGCTCCTCTTTACCGTTATTGCAGCTGCCGGCGCTCCTGTTAGCTGCCGAAGCCGTGTACTTGGCTTGATTAGGCTGCAGTACACATAGGTATTGTCTGCCGTCTATGAACACAGGAAACTCAGTATTAACGCCATCAGTGCGAGGACGACCCCTCTCTCTCTCTCTCTCTCTCTCTCTCTCTCTCTCTCTCTCTCTCTCTCTCTTGCTTTGCACTTCCAGATGACATTATTCAGCGTAAAGAAGACATCGTGTTCTGAATGATTAATGAAGGCTATGGCTAACCCTTCCTGCTCGTCTTTCCTAAGCTGCAGTACACATTATGTCTGATTATGAACATAGAGAGCTTAGAATTAACATTGGCAATCCGATGATGTCATCTGTAATTGTGTTTGCTATTTCAGCATGAGAGACTGCTTGTATTCATGGGCTTATTGAAAGATATAATTAATTTTCCCACTGAAAAAAAAAAAAAAAATCTTCGTAAGTTAGTACAGTCGCTTTGTAGTAGCAAGAATGAATTAAAAATCCGTCTTAGAATTCAAGGTCAAGTCAGAACTGATAAACAGTGTGTAGGAATGGCTACATAGTTAGTTCGTCAATGTCCATTATTACTTCACCGCAAGTCACTTAATACGAAGTACAAATTCTAATGATGTTATTAATTGTTATCATGTTCGCCTTTATAATTATATTCCCTGCCTCACCATATGATTAGTACATCATAGTTCCTGGCACCAACACCCATACCATCACCACCACAGATACTTATACCACTCCCAACACCATCATGACCACCGCCACCGCACCATTACCACTACAATGAACATCACTAATACCACTACCAACGCCACCTTCACTAACACCACTACAACCACTACTCACACCACTACCACTTTCACCAACACCAGCACCACCACTACCCACACCACCATTACCACCATCACCAGCACCATTACCCACACCACCATTACCACCATCACCAGCACCATTACCCATACCACCATCACCACCATCACCAGCACCACTACCCACACCACCATCACCAGCACCACTACCCACACCACCATTACCACCATCACCAGCACCACTACCCACACCACCATCACCACCATCACCAGCACCATTACCCACACCACCATCACCACCCTGGTTACTGCCACCAATACAACATCCAACACCACTGCGTCCATTACCACCATCACCACCACCCCTATTAGTCTACCATTACCAACACCACTACCTTAATTTCCACGCCACGACAACAATTACCACTTCCAACAACACCAGGACTACCACCCAAACACCACTACCACCAACACCACTACCTCAGTTTCCACGCCACAACAACCACAACCACTAACAACAACACCTAGACTACCACTCCAACACCACTACCATCAGCACCAACAACATCAACAACAACACCGTGACTACCACCCTAACACCACTGCCACTACCACCACCACCACTAACATTTCCACATTATATCTCCATTATCCATACCATAAGCCATAATCCTCCACTCCAATATGTAAAAACTGCCACCACTATCACCACTACCATCACCACCACTACCTGCCACACCACTACAACAATCAAGCAATATTGCAGCTTTATTCCTGCAATGTTACTCTTACAGAATGAAGGCTGGTAACATATATGCAGTTCTTCTATGACTGGTGTGGTTCTTGTTTCTCTTTAGGTAGAATATTGTGGCATCGTAGTTCTTTTCCCTCGGTATGTATTTATGAGATTAATGATGTATTTATTCATCCAAAATTATTTATAAACTACATAATTATGAGCCTAATGGTAAATATAGCTATTCTTTAATGAACACTAATGCTTTGCGGGGTATCCTGACCTAATTAAGATAATCTAAAGACAGAAGTAAGTGAAAAGTTAATTAGTTCCAGGGAAAAGCAGTTGATCGCAAAAACAAATTGAACCCATAATCCTCTCTCTCTCTCTCTCTCTCTCTCTCTCTCTCTCTCTCTCTCTCTCTCGTATCTGGATTTGGTTATACAGAATAGTCAGTGTTCTAATGGTCAGCACGTCCAGAGCAACTAGAAGCTAGACTTCGGTTCTCGGCCCGGTAAGACTGCTGGACAAAGTGTGTTTCACCTTTGTACATGTCCACTCAGCGGTATAAATAGGGACTTGGATATCACACTGATCGTTGTTGGTCATATTACAAGAAAGAATTGTGACAATAAAAACTGACTTAACTTCATTGGCTTTCGTGTGGTAGATAGACATTAATCTGAGACTTTCTTCTTCTGTTTCTAATTCTTCTCACTCTTCCTCTACTACTTCATCTACTACATCTTCATTTTCATCTCCATCTCTTCCATCTCGATCTCCTCCATCTCTATCCCCATCTTCTAAATATTCTCAGTCTTTGCACTTGCCGTGCAGTTGGTAAAAGCCTTGTTCAATGTAGAAGAGAACAGTTTTACTCCATCACTGTCTTTTATACTGTCGTTGGATTAACAAACTCTTGGCCGCTAAGAATCATAATGTATACTTAATGCACACAGTAATAATTATTAAAAATACATAATGTCCATACAGAACAATCCTGTGACGTACGTAGCCCTTACTATAAGTAATTTGTATGTTGTTGTGCTACATTCAGACGACTTCATTTCATGGATTTATTCAGCTCCTTAAAAGTAGTTAATTTATGTTACATGTAACAACATCAATTCGAAAAGTCTTCGCTAAGTTTAATAAAATAATACAAGAAAAATACGTTCTCGTTATGAGGGCGTGACAAGTTTGACTATAAGGTTTGGAAGAATAAGAATAAGTCCAGAGTCGATGTTTGCTTTGTACTGTTTGACAAGGGGGTTATGTTGCCTAGAACTGTACCCTTTTGTCTTTATGTCTTGTACTGTGCCTATGGAAGCTCATTAGCATCTTCTCTTTAGCGATTTATTTTGCATATTTCACCATTCTTTTCTCATTTATTTTTATCTCTGTCTTTAATATCTAAATAAACGGCATATGTGGCCATTAAATAAATATTAGCGTGTCATATGCAGAGGTAACCGGGTTAGGAAGAGGTGCTGGGGAGCTTCCTCAACCAACGAGAATGGGCCTGAGACTACTTCAAGAACTCGTCAGTGCCACTGTAAAATACTTAAATACCATGAATCTCTTGGTCGTACAATAACAACTCAGTGATCGCAGGTGTAAATAAGCCCTTAATGTATGATGTTGGCTTAAAAACACCTGCGACACCAAGAAATGATTAGACTGCATTTCACTTTATATAATGCTAATCACGGCGAGGTAGAAAGATGTGTGTGTGTGTGTGTGTGTGTGTGTGTGTGTGTGTGTGTTTAAAAGACAACAGAAAAAATTGTGGGTTTTCCCGCCCTGCATAATTTTAGATTTAGCAATAAATCCCATTAGATCTTCATCAATGACGCTTGTATTTTTTCAGTCATGTTATTCTCTGGCAGCTTCATCCAGCTTAGGAAGGACGCATGGTTGAGAAAGGGTAGATATAATTACCACTGGTCCAATTAATGTTGTGAAGTCATATAATTAAGGTTTCATTTTATTGTCCTTTTTGTGTTTTGGACATGTGGAGAGGATGGAGAATAAGAGGCTGATTAGA
The DNA here is from genome assembly GCF_032717465.1 of Coenobita brevimanus. Taxonomy (NCBI): domain Eukaryota; kingdom Metazoa; phylum Arthropoda; class Malacostraca; order Decapoda; family Coenobitidae; genus Coenobita; species Coenobita brevimanus. The sequence continues at coordinate 10,426,596 of NC_137055.1, read as the reverse complement.
AGAGTACATGTGAGTTAAGTGGAGGGGACGAGAAGGAGGGGGAGGCCAAGGATAAGAAAGAGGGACAAAGTGGAAAGATATATGAGAGAAGGGAGGAGAACTGAAGGGGGAGACCAAAGATGAGGTGGAGGGATGATGCGCAGAGATATATGAAAGAGGGAGATGTGAGTTGCAGGGAGGGCAGTCAAATGGCAGAGGACAGGGCGACATGGAGGAGATTTGTTTGTGGCCAGCCTTTGCAGGAGTAAGATAGATAAATATATGATAGTTAGATAGACAGACTGATAGATAGACATTTTTTGCCGTCAGATGACTTTACTTCGCTTAGGATAGCCCCTCGTAATGTAGGAATTGAGTGCAGTCTCCATTTGTCCATTCAGTACAGTCGTGTCACTTAATGTACTCTTGCTACCACTAGACGATTCTATGCAGCATAGGAAAGATATACGGTAGTAGTATTAGAGCTAGTTGTAGCCACAGGTTCATCTGAAATGTGAACCCAGTGAGCTGCAGGCTGAAGCTGTCCTCGTCCTGCAGTCCGCCATCCTCCTGTTGTGGGAATAGGGAGGGAGTTACGGAATATTTGCATAATCAGGCAGTAGAGCCAAATAGGTACATCGGTGCCATCACGTGAAGGCATCCTTTTCCAGGAACCATGCATGATAGTAAATGGGTTAAATACATTGTCCATTAGCCCATCGAGTACAATGACCTAATTCTTCCAATCCATATATGATTTTATTTTGTTTTACTCCCATGTAACTGAAGGAATTAGTCTCTAATATTCTATTAGGACGAGCAGGTTACTTTATACTTATTTTTGCTGCCGCCAGACTTTATTTAGAGTTCGAGAGATAGCTGGCTGCAGTAGTAGTAGTGGTGGTACTAGTAGTAGCAGTAGCAGCAGCAGCAGCAGCAGCAGCAGCAGCAGCAGCAGCAGTAGTAGTAGTAGTAGTAGTAGTAGCAGTAGTAGTAGTAGCAGTAGTTGTAGTAGTAGTTGTAGCCCAGGTTCAATTGTAACGTGAACCCAGTGGGCTGGAGGCAAAAGCTGCCTTTCCCCGGCAGCCCAGCCTCCTTCTTTTGGGGGACAGTGAGCGGAGATGAGGGATGTTTGTATATCAGAGCAGTGAATTCCCCTCGGTTATATCAGTGCCACCAAGGGTCGGTGTCCCTCTCCTGCAACCATATGTGGCGGTGAAGAGGTTAATTAATCTCCAGTGACCAACTCAACACGAAGCCCTTTTTCACTCCTGCCACGTTATGATGGTTTGATTAAACTTAGGGGCGACGTATATGTGTAAATAATACTGCAGACTCAGTTAAGTTGTTCATTACTGTTATTTTCTTGCAGTCTTGTTACTGCCGGACGATTTTACGCAGAATAGTGAAGACAAATGGGAATGAGGGAGATAATGCAATCTCCTCTAACCCATTTAGTACGATTACTCATAAGGCGGGATTCGCGATGATAAAAGTAAAGATGTTTTGACTACTCTTGGTGTCGCATATTGACTATCGTGCTGATACCCATTTACGCGAGCACCGAAAGTCATGTCGAAGTTGAACTTTCGTCAAGATAAGTCAAGATTAAGCAATGTTGCTCCCGAAGTATTTTGACTGATACTGAGTTGATATGAACTTTTCATGATATAAACACAGCGTATCGGCTTCCTTCATGAAACATGGGTTCTTGTGGTGAAGTAAACAGTTCAGTGGACATTAGCTTACTGTATGTGGTGTGGGTGGCAGAGTTTACACAGCGTAATGTGATGACGCGAAACATGTGACAACACTATCAGCTGATTTCCTGATTATGCGACACTCTCCGCATTCAATATTGTTGTCAAAATTGGCCATGATTGATTTTGATATATAATTTTCGCCGAAATCCATCCACCCATGCATCCATCATCCAATCCTATTTTGCCCCATGCGGAGCGTAGGAGCTCGGGGCTAGGCAAGTTGGTCCTGACATTTAAGATGAGAGTGACCAGCCTCACTCATCCCAAAGTGGCATTACGTGAGCAATAAACCCCAACCACCCCTTGGATCCTCCATTATATTCTTGCTTCCGCCACATCGTTTTATTCAGTTTAAAGTACAACCTATCGTAGTGAAGGCGTCAGCGCCTGAGTCATGTGTGCGTTTACTTACTGCCTCCGCGTCTCCCTTTATCCTTTAGGTCAACTTGTGAAAATGTTATCATGCTCCTGTTGCAAAAATTTAGCCAGGATGTAACTTTTTGTCCCGCATGTAATTGCTTGGACACGGTTAAAGCTGTACCAGGTGGCCAAGCTGGTGGCTAGGGTGACTCACTCTGACATGACTGCAGAAACATGCTGCTCACTCTGACATGACTGGCGATGCACTTCACTCTGACAATATTTGTAAGACAGGAAACCCACTCATACATCACTGGAGAGATATGCACCTCACTGACACGACTGGCGATGCATTTCACTCTTGACGTAAATGGAGGCACCACATTTTGACATGACCAGAAACGCCTTACTCTGACATGGCTGTTGACATCCCATTTTGACATGACTGGAAGGAGGGGCACCTCATTCTGATATGACTTGGGATGTAGTTGGCATAACTGGCTATGAAGGTCACTCATGACTGCTCTTTCTGACGTGACTAGAGAGAGAGATGTATCTTACACGGACACGACTGGAGAAAGAGGCAACTCATTCCGACATGAGTGCAACGAGATCAACCCCACTCTGACCTGACGGGATATGCAGTTCACGGATATGGCTGAAGAGAGATGTACCTCACTCTGACATGACTGGAGAGAGAGAGAGAGGGGGGGGGGGAACTCCGTGACCTTGATGATTTTTCTAAGATATAACAGTACTTTTAGGACATGGAAGATCTTTATAAGTCTGGTATTCATTAACCAAGCTCGGCGGGACCAAGTATTCTAAAACAGTCATTGAACTGAAAAGACTCAACTGAACATAATAAATCTCTCTCTCACTCTCTCTCTCTCTCTCTCTCTCTCTCTCTCTCTCTCTCTCTCTCTCTCTCTCTCTCATGGTGACTCTACACTGAATGACAGGCAAAATGGTTTCCTGTATACCAGGAAACCATTTTCTCCGCTAACTGGTAACCTCATAACCAAATGACTCCTGGTGGTTTAGTGGGTCAAGGCGCTCCAGCGAGATGGAGCCAGCATGGGGTCTACCTGAGGGGTGGTTGAGGTTTCCTACTAGCGTAATGCTACACAGGGGCAGGTGAGGTTGATCACCGTTCCTTTAGACGTAGGGACTAAGTAACATAGTCCCCGGTCCCAACGTCCCTGTTTATATGGGGCTGGATGGGCCTGAGTGATAATTTTGTTGTTGTTGCTGTTGATATTTACTCAGTGAAGCCTACGGTGTATATTGTATTTAATTCCAGCCTTTTTTTACTGATAATACTTTGCTCAGGGGAGATTTTAAAGAAATGCAAGAGTGAGGTTTAGCTTTCAGTAAATCCCTTCTGGACAGAGGTCTTTCGCAGCTGAAGAAATCGTCTGAAAGGAGCAAGAATAACTACAAAGGACCATTTCCCCTAAAATAATCAACCATTATACTATTATAGGCAACTTTTGGGCTGAATGAAGCCGTCTGTTTGGCGCAAGACTATACTGTAGTAGCTAAGAGTTCTGATATTATTTAAGGGTTGGTGGAGACTGTATCTCATGCTACACGAAAGGTAATTGTCATACTGAATAAATTCGTTTGGAAAGAGCTAGCATTATATATTTAAAATTTCTGTGATCATCTGAGAGACTACTTATGTATCTATTTATTTAGTGACTCCAAGAGAGGGTTTAGTAATTGTGGAAAATTTATATCATCGTCATCATCATCATCATCATCATCATCATCATCATCCCCTCATTTTCCCCCCTCACCTGCGGATGGGGTGAGGTAGGATCCATAACGCAGGAAAACAGAACTTAGAAAATGGGAGAGCTATCAACAGCAAGCCCAGTAAAACCCCGAAAAGACGGCCCCATCTCACAGGGCTGCTCGTTGTTGGTATTTCCTTTCTCCTTACGTACTTACATTTTGTTTATTGCAAGGATACAGTAGTTTTAGTCCAAAGTGGACCTAAAGAGGCTCCACGCAGGGCAGGAACTGGTTTACTTTGAACAGAGTCCAATTCAGGCCAAAACTTCATTATAATAGAGACTAAGTAAGGCTGAAACTGTTGTATAATATTGAGACTACAAGTAAGGCTGAAACTATTGTATAATATTGAGACTACAAATAAGGCTGAAACTGTTGTATAATAATGAGACTACAAGTAAGGCTGAAACTGTTGTATAATAATGAGACTACAAGTAAGGCTGAAACTGTTGTATAATAATGAGACTACAAGTAAGGCTGAAACTGTTGTATAATAATGAGACTACAAGTAAGGCTGAAACTGTTGTATAATAATAAGACTACAAGTAAGGCTGAAACTGTTGTATAATAATAAGACTACAAGTAAGGCTGAAACTGTTGTATAATAATGAGACTACAAGTAAGGCTGAAACTGTTGTATAATAATAAGACTACAAGTAAGGCTGAAACTGTTGTATAATAATGAGACTACAAGTAAGGCTGAAACTGTTGTATAATAATAAGACTACAAGTAAGGCTGAAACTGTTGTATAATAATGGGACTACAAGTAAGGCTGAAACGTTTGTAACGTTTGTATTATCAAGAGACTACAGTAATACTTAAATTGTTGTGTAATGATAAGGGTCCAGAAATTGTTGCATAATAATAGGGCATAAGTCAGACGGAAACCGTTTTAATATAAACTCGGTCCAAGTTAGACCGAAAATGTTGTATAATAACCATCACCACAGTTTGATGATATGAGTAAAGTTCTTCCATTGACCAATTCACGGTGCTGTAAAGAGAGAGAGAGAGAGAGAGAGAGAGAGGATTTTTTTTTTTTTTTGTGTGTGTGTGTCTGACTCTTCACAGTCTGCTCCCAAGACCCAGTAGTCCGCCTACATACCAAACAACTCCACATGTCACCACTTCGGCGCTAACACCCACCATCCATATTGAATACATGCTAGGGCTGTCTCATACAGGACTGATGTATTGGTGTTAGCGGGGGTATTTTTACGACATGTCGGCGGGTCTATGGTAGATCAGTAACGTCTGCTTTTATGAAATTCAAATACGTAAACTGTTCTCTGTCCCCAGCGGGGATTCGAACATGTGCCCTTTAGGACTGCAGGCCACCTCTCTACCAGTTCAGCCACCGTCGCCCCCAATAGAGATGGAGAGGTACATGAGTGAGGGGGCTATAACTTGGAGAGAGGGCAGGTTGATTATAGAAGACAGAGATGACATGGAGGGGATTCATTCATGGCCACTCTTACCTGGATTAACGCGTCTGACCAGAGACAGATAAAACAAAAAATGACACACATACTAAATGATGTATTCAGGACTCTCTCTCTCTCTCTCTCTCTCTCGTACTTCATAATATGTGGCAAGTATATGAGAAAGAGATATCCAGGCTGCTAAAAGCGTTTCATTAAGTGCATTCCACCAACCCCCACATTCTTCCTCATAACTCTGTACTCCTTACTCATTCACTTCCCTTGCACCAGGAACACCGAAACTTTGTACAGAAAATGTGAGAATAAGAGAGAAATATGAGTGACGAAAAGTCATACCTTAATTCTTTCACTACGATCAGACACTTCTCTGTTATTCTTGCTATAACAAGGTGATTTTTTTTGTTTTAGGAATTCATCCCATTTTATCACAAGATATATAGTAATTCTCCTCCTCCTACCAAATTTATCTCATTGATTCATCTTTCAAATTGAAGACATAAACTTTGCCATAACATTCTCATAAATATTTATCGGAAAAGCAAGCTCAGTACTCATTTTACCCTAACTTGCCCTTATATTGCCTTCTTTCCGTCTTGAATGCTGAGTCGTAACAATTGATTAGAATATGGTGCTAGTAACAAGGAGGAGTTATGGAAAAGATGTAGATTTTTAGCACTGGCTTTTTCTGCTACCCAGCTACGTGGAAAGGATGACAATCTTTGCCAAATTATTATTGAAAACGGCATACGAGTAATAATACGTTGCTATCAGTGACATATTATAAAGCTAATTTTATACAAGTGCGTCGACCTGATTATTGATATTCCAGCTACCTGTGAGATTGGTAAGAGAGGTGTTATAACCTCTGTTTTAATTTTTTAAAATGTATATTAACGATTCATTCATCACCCATTCTTCTTTTACCTCAACAGGAGCTCTGGGTCCCTGGGCTAGGCCGTTCAGTCCCGACAGTTAAGGCAAGGCTGATCAGCTTCATTCGTTCCTGAATGGCATTATGTGAGCAATAAACCCTAACCACTCCTCAGATGGACACCCTTACAGGCTCCATTCGGCTATGACACCTTAACCCACTACATCACCAGGCGTTATTTGGTTATATGGTTACAGCATAGCACAGTAAATGATTTCCTGGTTAACAGGAAAGTATTTGGCTTGTCACTGAGGGCAGAGTAACCAGAATGCGGCATCTGTGAGTGGATGATGGGGCTCCCTCTTATCACATGTTAAAATTTTTTATCATTAATACTTGTTAATGTCTACCGCTAATCATTTCACCTGTTCGTCTCATAGATTTAGTACACGAAATGAAACGTATCTAATGGCATGAAGAATAAACTGTTCGGTAAAATAGCGTGTTTCGTTTTTTTTTTTTTTTAGCATAACTAGAAGAACGTGATTCGCTTATCTGTGTAAGACACATCGGCAGTTGCAGGGATTGCAGACTTTTCCAGCTGCACCTGACACTAAATATGCACTCAGGCGATTTTTATGGGTTACTAAATTACTCCAACTGGAAACAGAATTTCCTTACTTGCTCTGATGTACACATTTCGAAAGTTGACAGACTTTTAGTTATTTTTTTAGTAAGCATGCGCGTTTCTCTCTCTTGCTCTCTCTCTCTCTCTCTCTCTCTCTCTCTCTCTCTCTCTATCTGTGTGTGTGTGTGTGTGTGTGTGTGTGTGTGTGTGTGTGTGTGTGTTTAATTATTTAGTTATTTTTAGCTACACTCCGCCAGATTTAAGAAGAAGTTTTCATGCAGCATTTCTTATGGCATAACTAAGGTTATTTATTATCCCCAACACTATCAGGCTTTTCAGGTGAACAAAGCGATAATTCTTTCCTCAGTTAAGTGTTCATTTTTTATTAAGTTCGTGCCACAACAGAGAAGAGAGTCACTGGACGGTGCTTTTTAGCCCTTGAAGTTGCTGTTTTCATGAATCAACATAAATGCTCTTGCCATTACCTGGGTACTGTTTTGACTTCTGAGTATTTCGTAAACGGTTTCTTTGCTTTCTTAAAGGCAAAGTCACCGAGTCCTTTGTATGATCAATGGTGAGTCGGTCTTTGTCACCTATTTCACACTTCTTCAATACTTTCTTAACAGTCTCTTATGTAATACCGTAAATCTTTGTGTCCAATATGGTTCTATCATGAACTATAATATTATTATTGTATAGTCTTGCCTTTACTGCGTTCATCTCTTGAATTCTCTTGTTTGTTACTACTCCTTTCTAGCTTGTCAGAGCAAAAATTTTTGTTCAGATTGCCGTTATTTCTGAAGGACTCTGCACTTTTCTGTATTCTTATTTTTTGGATATATTCATTCTTGGTATTGAGAGCATTGTTTGATCACCTTGTTTCCAAATGATTCTACTTTCACTTTTTCACATCTAGAAAAATTGATTATTTAATTCGGATCTGTCTGTCCTTCAGACCTTCTCTTCTTTGAAATCAGATATTAACTGATGTCTCACCAATCAGCGGGCACTTCCCACATTTCACTCAATTATATGGTGCAACATTATTTGCCGTACTGCCTTGTTTCACCATTTCATCCTTCTAAGTGACGTTTTTCTTACTTTCTTCTGATAATAAAGGTAGTTATCATCCAATGAAAGCTGCTTTCATCAAACTCCACTAGCATTACAATCCTAACACGCCGGGTTCACATGTCTAAATACCATGCCTCACTGTCATTTAGCAGTGAATTAGATATAATTTCAATCCCACAACATTACAGGGATTTTCGTTTTCTGAATATTCGTTTTATGTTTTCATTAATGCGTTCTCATGCTTCACCTTCATAGGATGTTGGATGACCGTACATCTAAATGAATTGTCCCTTTTTATTTCTTAATGATTCTATAGCTGAGGACTGTTATTCTTATTTTCACCAAAACACAAAGAGATATACCTTCTTTCCTTGCTTGTCTCAGGAGTACAAGATGAGATCAGACTATTCTATGAATGTCTCCTGTGATCCTCCAGTCTTACATCTCCCAGTTCTTCAGGAAGAAAAAAGCCGAGTTTTTTTCCTCACAATAACAAGAGTCAATAACTTTCTACGCCCCAAGATTCTGTTACCAAAGGCGGCCTGAACGTCATACCAAGACATTCTTAGCACCTCTTGCCCAGGTCTGACCTCCACCATGCTAAGTTGCTCTACCGCGACGGGGATGGTGGACCTGACATGGTTTACACGGAGGGATGAACTGTTGCCTCGCAGTCCTCGTTTTTATTAGCTAGGTAGAAGAAACACATTTTACCTGATCCTTAACGGTGGGGAGAGAGAGAGAGAGAGAGAGAGAGAGAGAGAGAGAGAGAAATATGTGTGTGTGTGTGTGTGTGTGTGTGTGTGTGTGTGTGTGTGTGCTAGTATTACAAGTAGCTCTGTACCTCTCTAAATACAGGAGGGGGAAGAATTTTTCTGGGGGGTTCGTTTTTCAAATATACGTAACTGCTTTACTGTAGGCATCACTATCCGCCGACGAATAATAACAAAATACTGTATTCTTTTCTTTTTTAATATGATATATCAAAAACAGCCTAAAAGTGATGAAGTGTTAGAATACTTAATGGTTTCCTAATCATTACCATTTACAGTTTCCGATCACGTACAGTAAGGTAATTCATAGGTCAAACCTCATATGAGAGTCCTATGTCGATGCGGTGTGTGGTTTATATTCCACATCTGATGAATCTGTAGACGTTGTGTGTTGACAGGTTTGGCCCCTCGCATGTGTGTCAGTGTGTCCAGGTGCCGCTGAGGCCTGGAGTGCTCTCCGGTGGAAGCTCAGGGGCGTCTTAACCACTCCAGGTGCTCCAGGGTCGGGTTGGAGTGGCCAGCTCCTCTCTGCTTGACGTGCATCCCTCCCACAGCTCCTGGGTTGATCTTTATAAACATTTTCGGTCGTAAGTTTTGCATAAGATTACGTGTTTATGCTTTTGTCTACATTTGCGCAGCTACCAGTCACTTCACAAAGAAACGCAAGTGAATGATAAGGCTTATACCTCTAATGTTAGACACTTTAATCTGGTAAGGGGTGGGCGCCCTGTTCACTCCCATGTGACTCCCCTCCCTCCATCTACACACTTCACTCTAATATACCGATCTCTCTCTACTCCTTCCTCCATCTCATCCATGGTCTTTCCACCCTACTCTCCCCCTACTCCTCTCTACCCTTCCATCTCACTCATATACACTCTACTAGTCGTGTTCTCCACATGGCTAAACTTTCTCCACACTTCCAATCAAATTCACATGAATTCCACAACGCTCCTTTATTTCCTCAACTGCATGTTTGTCTCTATGAAAATAGACTACCCAGAACTTTTTTCGTGCATGAGTGATTCTTCTGGACTAATGCCTTCACTCACACAGCTTCCAAACACCTCACAACCAAATTAATTTCAAAGCAAAATAATACTCGAAACGAAGTTATTCATGACATCAATTAGCTGCTGAAGACGTTTGAATATCGTACAAAATTCGTTGAACTCCTTTGTAAATACGCCGCCTGGCCTGCCTACGTGATACAAGCACGACTCTCACACACACTCAAGCGGTAAACGCTGTCTGGCTGTGGGGAAAGAAACTAACTTTCCTGCCATTGAAATAGTTAACGTTATTTTTAGCTGGATCTAGAAAGCACACACACGCGCGCGCACACACATACTAAATCTCTCTCTCTCTCTCTCTCTCTCTCTCTCTCCAATAAATGCATTCAACACTGTAAGATGAAAGGGGGACGTTAAAAGGAAGACATGCACCGTAACATCTTGCATACTTGTGTGTGTGTGTGTGTGTGTGTGTGTGTGTGTGTGTGTGTGTGAAAGAGAGAGAGAGAGAGAGAGAGAGAGAGAGAGAGAGAGAGAGAGAGAGGAAGTTTTGTAATTATATACAGTATTTTATGATTTAAGAACATTTTATTTTTAAAGCGACTTGTTCGTATGATACAAAGGAATCTGCAAATATTTTCCACTTTTGTGGAAGTGGTTTGCACTGGAAATTTTTTTCCTGTAACTTGAACGGGTCCGCTAACGATGCCTGATATAGGCTGGAGAGGAAACTCTACCTTGTTATGTATCTTTTTTTTTTTTTTTTTTTTAATTCATATCTCAGCAAGGAGCACTAAGTGTGTGTAACACCCACAGTTACCAATTGGTCTACGTGCCGAATATTTAACTTTGCTCAGTGACCTTGACCTTAAACAAAGTGCTTTCATCATTATCATTATTATGTTAGGCAAACGCTGCGGGGCTCACAGCTTCACTCACCCTCCGACGCCACCGAAGTAGTTCCCTTCTTGTAACCCCTCAGGCAGTTACTTTCCCCCTGTAACATGCGCCAGACACGAGTTCCAGGGCTTTCCCGTTGGTCTCCTTCACCCCGGGTTGACTCTCAGAGATTTTCCTGTGAGTAGGATCAACTTCAAGACAATGGGTCACGTGTCCATATAGCTGGTGTTGATGTATTATGTGGATAATAGGCCTCGATTCAGTCTCATGGAGAAGTCACTCGTTAGGCATCCAGTTGTTCACCAACGAAGGCCTTAGTATCAAAGAAGTCAAATTGCTACCTCAGTTCATTCTTTAGTGCCCTTGTTTCGCAACTGTAGACTAGGACAGGGAGCACCAAATCCTAGAATATGCTAAATTATGTCCTACACAAATAGTGACAACGCCAATTAAGTCCTACACAAATAGTGACAATGCCAAATACCCGAGCTGAGTGAATTCAGAATTTCATGGGCTAGACCGATGCAACAAGAATATCATCATCTGATCTACCGTTATTATGGACCACAATACCAAGATAAGAGAATCTTCCCAAGACTTCCACATACTCACCAAATGCTTGGACAGACTGAACCGCTTCATCCAACAAGCCACCAAATGCCTGGGCCTTGAGTTTCGCCCAAGAAAATCCCAGTGGCTTCACATTCTCGTGAAATTCCTCCAGGGCACTAATAATAACTCCAGTGACTCCGCTAGGATAATTGCATCATCAGCAGAGCCAAGGTCAATAAACCTGAAATTTCTGATACTCCACAGCCACTTCGGCTGACAGCCCGGCAAGTACCCAGTCCAAGCATGTGCTGAAAAGCTTGGGAGCAAAGACACATCCCTGTCTTACACCAGCACTTTCTGGCAAGAAGTCGGATATTCCCCTTCAAAATTGACAATACTCTCATTGTTTGAATACAGGCCAGCATTCAGTTGAATTATCGCGACAGGGACCCCAGGGAGTCACAGGAGTTCCCATAGTACCTCCTGATTTCCTCAGTCAAACGCCTTCCTGAAATCTTTGTAAGTTACAGGCAGACCTTATCAATACTCAAGGTGGCATTCCATGAAAACTTGAAGAGCTAAGATACGGTCAGCTGTAACATTGTTGGGTGTGTGTCTGGATTTCTCAGGCCCCCTAAATTTTGATCACATGGTTCCAGATATGTATTGGTGTTATGAGTCCATATTATAATTACAAATCATAATAGACAAATAGATAAATAGATAAATAAATAGACAGATAGACAGCTCTATGCGAGCCTGGGAATGGGAAATGATCTTGCAAGTTACACTGAGGAAAAGCTGACGACAGATTACGAAGTAGCCAGTCAGGAGATGATGCAGTTAGTTGTCAGCAATTCACCAGGTGAACAAAGCCTTGTTGACCATACACACACATACACACATACTCACACACAGGCTTCTAGAACTTTCCAACCACAGGGAACACACGTGATACGTCTCCTGTTTCACCATAATTTAGGAAAGAGAGCTCAGAAGGAGAGAGGCCATAGAAGCGGCAGGGAGTGGCAAGAAAGGCTTAGCAACTTGGAAGAGAGAGAGAGAGAGAGAGAGAGAGAGAGAGATAGGGAGATAGCTAGCGGGACTCTACTTTATACTTCGCTCTGTGTGAGAGACTTGTTAATATTTCCAAGACAAATAAAAATAGTCCCATACTATTCTTTACCTCTCCTTGTCATTGAATGACAAATGGAAAAGAAGATTATCTACTTACAAAGCTACTCAAGTATAACAACCGCTCGTCCACAAGTCTAATATATATAACTTCTCTACAAGTAACTACAAGGTCTTTTTATGACATTGGAAGAACGTGGGCAGGAACCTTGCCTGGCACACTGAGCATTGTAATACCATGGACGTTAGTACAGTCACGCTGGTTTCCTTCTCTTTCTGACTGGGGAGACCAAACCCCTTGCTCAGGCAGGAAAAATGATACCAGTCTGCCAAATGGTTTACTGCATGTAATGTCCTGATCAAGGTTTCACCTCCAGTTTTGGTCATTTCCACTAGGATGCCACAAACACCCGCAGCTCGACTAATTTTCATTCAATCCACATCCATCTTCATTTCCACTCGAGAAGGCAAGGTATCATCATTTGGTGGAAAAGCAGTCAGTTGTTGTACACCAGCTGATGGAAGGTCTTCACTAGGAGGTTTAGCCATATACAGCTGCTCAAATTACCCAATTCAACGAGCCCTATACTCACTTGCCCCAGACGTGAGTAGTCCATTTATTGTTTGAACAGAGTTAACCTGAGAGGAAGGTCTGGAGCAAAGCTTCTTCGGGGTATGGTAAGCAGGTCAAAGGTCATTTGCATGACAGCAGCCTTCCATATCCTTGTTGATTTCCTGACATACATCTCCTTGACCCTTCTCTGCAAACTTGTGCCCATTGAGACAAAAGGCTGTGCTGCTCCCAATCCTCAGTCAGGCTGGCAGCATGACTTTCCTCACTGGTGTCCAGTGCCCACAGCAGGGAAAGATTCCTTCTTGATCTTGGGTGCTCTCCAACACACATATCAGCTAATGCCATGGCAGCACACTTGAATGTATCTCATTGGTCAACAGGGTCCTCATCAGTACTGAGCACCTCAGACCTATCTGCCACTGCCACTGCATACTAATAAGCACACCCCTCATCCCTGAGTTTCTGAAGATGTCACTCTTTTTGGTTAGCATCATGAACTTCTCCCAGTTTTGAATTGAAGCTTTAGGGTAGCAACAACGGGTCTGTGTTCATTCGGAAGCAAAGAACTCTGCTCTCCTGAAAACTCCTGCAGTTCTGAAGGACCCTCTAGCAAGTACTAACAAGGATGTGGTTAGTCTCCTTTGCAGCCCCTCCAGTGTTGGAATACCTAGTCAAACAGTGAAGATCTGGCCACTGGAACCAGGATCCAGCAATTCCCAACCTACGGGACTTGGTGAAATCCAGAAAGTAATACCCATTGGCATATCTGGTTCCAGAGCCATGGGGACTATGCATTCTTCAAAGCCTTCCTGCCAATGCCAGTGACTTGCCTGACCCTTAACCCTACCACCAGCATCGGTACAAATCAGTTACAAAATGTTTAAGTTGGCTTTCCAGTGACCTTAGCCTTTGACCATTTCCTATGACCTGACGTCTGACTGTTTGTTATAGTGGTTTTTACCTGAACAATTCCACTAAGTTTAGTCAGCATCATATAAAAACTTTAAGTTACTGAGTTATTCTGTTAACAATTTCCCACGAAGGACAAGCATTGATATTGTCTTGTGACCTTGACCTTTGTTTTCAAAACTGTCACTTCATTTTTGCATTACCCTCAGCCCTTCCTCCAAGTTTAGTGAAAATTGGATAAAGGCTGGCAAAGGTGATTTTATTTTGTTACCGTTTGACCTAGCCGTGTGACCTTGACCTTTGACCTATTGTTCCACAATAATAATAGTTTTCCTTATTGGCTGTCCCTTAACCCTTCAGCTAAGATGGATTAAAATCAGAAGGAAATTTCCTTGATCTATTTTGTTCACACACACACACACACACACACACACACACACACACACACACACACACACACTGGCTGGAAAGAAATCGGTGCCAGGACTACACGCCAAATGATGACTTATTGCCTATAGTCCTTGTACCTTAACTTGAGTGAGTTTTGCGTCCTGTTGTAGCTTAGTTCACGTAGCCAAGTGTAAGAATGAGACAGCACTATGGTTCTTCATCCTATCCACAGCATTTCCTCATGACCAGCATCATATTTAGTGCTAATCTCCTACTGCAACTCGGAATTCAGAAGGAAGGGATGGAAGTTTTAGGCCAGTTTAAAGTCAAATGAATATTGTGTTATCCTCTTGAATCTGGTGATATAATCTTTTGTTTATCTCTGCTATCTCCAGAATAATGTATTCAACTAAAAGGAGACGTTTAGGGGTTAGAGGCAGCCATTATTATTATTATTATTATTATTATTATTGTTATTATTATTATTATTATTATTATTATTATTATTATAATTGTTGTTATTATTGTTATTATTATTATTATTATTATTATTATTATTGTTGTTGTTGTTGTTATTATTATTATTATTTTTATTTATTTATTTATTTATTTATTTTGTTTTAACCACGAGGAGCTCACCCTTGACCTGTCCAAAATCGTCTGGTAGTGGCCTCATTAAAATGCAGTGTACGTCATCAGTCTGACCAGATTAAAGGCAGCAGTGTGAAGTTTTATTACACAGCCAGGTCAGTGTTATCTAGTATCCTAACCCCTTGAATCTGACGGCGTATATAACATTTAGATGAAATTATTACCTCCACCAACGACGTCGGAGGTTATGTATTCACTTATGTACGTTTGTTTGTCCACACGATATCTCGAAAAGTTCTCAATGAATTTCAACGAGATTTTGTGGAAGGATGGGCCATGGGTCAAGAAAAAAATAATTAAATTTTGGGGCTGATCCGGATCTGGATCCTATGAATCCCGCACAATATTGTAAAAGTTCTCAATGAATTTTAGTAGAATTTTGTGGAAGAGTGGGTCATGGGTCAAGGAACAATTGATTAAATTTGGGGGCGGATCTGGATCCTATGTATTCCACACAATATCTCCATTGATCAGGATCCGAATCCTGTAATGTATAAAATATGATATTATTATATTTTTGGGAGGGGGACTGGACCCCCCAAAATCATTTCAGATATGGCTTTGATATATTGGTACATGTTGTACAATGGATAAGAGTCCATGGTACAACATGTACCAATATATCAAAGCGATATCTGTAATTCTTTCACATTGTCTGAGAGTTTTTATTTGGTGAGGGGGATGGTCTGACTTCCTAAAAATCATGTTTGTAAAACTGTTTGTTGTGGAACTTTCGGAGTAATCACACGAACTCACCTGGGAAGTTTTATTCAAATTTTTCTTGTATTTCTGATCACTGTTATCTTGGGGAGGGGGCTGACCCCTTCCCAAGATTCATCGGGGGGTCACGATTCTCAAATATCACATCACAGATGAGGGTCCGTTGTGTACAACTTGTACTAAGATATCAAAGTCTTATCTGCCCTCCTTCCACTATTTCTGTTTTTTTTTTTTTTTTTTTTTTGTTTTTTTTGGTGAGACAGGCTGACACTCCCCTCCTCTCAGTAAAACTGGAACAAAATTATGGTGGTGGAAAACCTTCCCAGTAACCAGACAGATCACCTGAGAAACATCACTCAGATCCATCAAATAGCCTAGGAGGAGTTAAAGCACACACACACACACACACACAATTTTGCACAACGGTATAGAGAGAGGTATCGAGAATGATACATCCTGCTTTACAGTATTACAAATAATTAAACAACAGAGAGAGGTAGAGAGGTGACCTGCAGTCCTACTGGACCCAGGTTCAGATCCCCGCTGGGGCAGGGAACAATTTAAGGATTTGAATTTCATAAAAAGCAAACTTTACCGATCTGCCAGACGACCCGCCGACATGTAAAAATACCCCCGCTAATACCAATATACCTGTCCTGTATGAGACTGCCCTAGCATGTATTCAATATGGTCGGTGGGTGTTAGAGCCGAAGTGGTGACATTTTGAGGTGCATGGTATGTGGGAGGACTACTGGGCCTTGAGTGCAGGCTGTGAAGCCTATGCCCAGAGTCGGACACATAAAAAGAAAGAAAAAGTAATGTGCTAGACTCATTCTCTCTTGCATTTAAAGCGCGTGCAATTAATCTTAATAAATATTGTATAAAAGTATTTGCCTCAGATGTCATAGGGTAACTTATGTTGCCCGAGGAATACAGCTTTATAATTATACTTTTTATTTTATTTAGGTATGAAGCACTGACCCCGTTACATTTTGGTCATTACTTATAAATAATGAGACTAGCCACTGCATGATTCCTGAATTTGTTGTTCGTGACACTAGGGTTGCTGTGCTTTTTTTTCCATACTTTTGTACCTATAACATACCGTGAAACAACACATATCCTGGCGCGTTTACCGCCTGTTATGCGTAGTTATATTTGGGACTTAAGATGTGCAGAGAACAGTTGAAGGAAGGGTAGTGAAATGGGCACAGGAGGAAGTCAGTTTGATGGCCGCAGACGGTAGGCCAACAAAGTAGTGGATGAATGTGCAGTAAATCACAATGAGCTGTAATGAGATGAAAGCTTTCATATTGGTTATTACCAGTATTTTTTTTTATGCGTTAGGATGAAGGAATTAAAGGGCCACGAGCTCCACACAATACTGTTTTCTTCCAAGAGAAAAACAAAATACCAAGAGAGAGCCAAATTCAAAATCCGATCATTTCTGAGATGCCTGGACACACTGCTATGTTTGAAAGACTGGAGATCATAGGCAGCAGGAAATACAGACAGAGGGAGACAATTCCAGAGAGCTGACCTATTGCATAAATGAGGGGACTGGGAGTAACGGTTAACTCTTGCATTAGAGAGTTGGACAGAAAAGGGATGAGAGTTTGCTGCTAGACGGGTTGCTACGTGCTCCGTCATAAGGTGGAGGGATGCAAGCAGACAGTTTTAGAGAAGCAGTGACCATTGGGCAAGTAGCGATAGAAAAGAGATAAAATGCAAATAGTTGCGGCGATGAGAGCAGAAGGTTGAAGGAGCCAGTAAGAGGAGGAGAGTTAATGAGATCGAAAAGCCTTTTGACTCCACCCTATTGAGAAGAGCTGTATGTGGGGAGCCTCCCCACACATAAGAGTTGTACTCTAAACAGGGGCGGATAAACCCGTGTATAAAGTCAACAACTGTGCAGGGGTAAAGAAGGAACGGAGTCCGGCCTAGCACACCTCAATCTCTTGGAAGCAGATTTTACATGAGATGTAATATGATCTTTCCAAGACAAGTCCCGAGTGAATGAAACTCCAAGCATGTTCAAGGATGATGCAGTGATTAAACGGAGTATTACTAAACATTAGTGAGTACTCCCGTGGAAGATTTTGTCTGTTGTATAGCTGAATCACCGTATCTTTAGAGGCACGTTTTAATTACTAATGTCGAAGTTAAGCACATTAAGGAGGATGTGATTGAAGCGGTTAGAGTAAGTTGGGGAGTGACATCGAAAGGACGAGAAATACAGTAGACCCTAATCTGGAGCAGCGAGCAGTTTTGAGGATCTGAATATAACAGGTCTTCCAGAAACAAATATGTCTTTAAAAAAACAACCCCAAACAGTATCACACCAAATCTGAAAACAGCTCTGGCATGTATTCTGCCCACAAACAGTAGGTATTAGTGCTCAGCTGTAAACATACATAAGGTGTGCGTCGTCATATGCCGAGCGTTCACTTGAGATCTTGGAGCCTCGGGAAAGGATCAGTACCTCTGTCACACAGCCATGCGAAAAAATGAAACTGAGTATAGCATTCCTAGTGGAGCCATCAAGAGAAAAACTGTTTGGGCGGAGGGGGTGTGAATAGCATGTTTACACTAAGTTGACTTCTGTGGGCAATCATATCATTTTGAGTGTCTGCAGTGTAATGACCTACTTTCATTTGGATCAGTAA
>NC_137055.1:10405843-10408296 GCF_032717465.1 Coenobita brevimanus | reverse complement strand
TGTAAGTCAAAGTGGATTGTGCATTCACACCTTGAAGCTCCCAACCCTAGTCAGTAGGATTTAGGATCCTCAGCATTGCCCAACCACTCCTGGAACAGTGAAGTAAGCTCGATATGAGTGGTACTTTGCAGCTGAGGATTGTGGGAGGTAGGCTCTGAAGTTGGAAACTGCTGGATACTTTGCTCATCCCTCTGCATGCACTGCACAAATCTCAGCTTTTGAACTGTTGTACATGTCGGATTGGCATTATACTCTGTATATCTTCAATAAGAATGTTTTCCACTCTGGCCGCGCCTTCATGGCTTTGGGCATCGCCTCTTCCAAAACACATCCAGCGTCCTTCACAACTCGCTTTCCAAGACTGTCATAGACCTTTGTGCCCATGCCATATAAGGTAGAGACTGTTTTGCACATCCGGTGATAGCCTGAGCTATCAACATGTGTTGTTAGGTGTGTGGAAGCATTGCCTTCTGGATATTGTGTATGCTGTAAACAAAGTATATGCATACTGCATGTAGATATTGCTGTTGTGGAACCATCAACCAACATGCTTAGCAGATCTGTATCCATTGCCACAACATACAACAGGCTCGTGCGATATTCCCAGCAAAATGCCAATGCTGTGCCACTTATTATGTAGTCAGGATCAGCCTGATTTTGACAGCAAGCAACGCCTCTCAGATGTAAGCCGGTCTTCAGCTTCAATACTACAACTGTGACTTGTTACATGATCTGCTAAAATGGAGCGGTTGATTGCAAGTGACTGATGTGTTGAAATCAAACACTATGTCTTCAGAGCCATTTGTATCAGTGCTGGCGGTTCTGTCTCCAGCCACCTTGGTTGACAGGGTAAGATTTGTGTAGCTGCATTAAAGCAGACAATGCATTCTTTGCATTAGTTATTGATAACGTGAATCACATAGCCTTCGCACATCACCATACAATGCGTGTAGCTGGCACAGGCCATGTCACATTTTTGCAGCAAATGTCCTCCATCCAACACATGTTTATGGGTTGTTAAGAGCTTCAGGTGGATATTGGGTCTACTGGAGCTTTCAGCACGTTGGCAAGACCACTTTTGTTGTTTTTGCGTGACATTGTACATTTGTAATAATTGTGCTTGAAAGGGTACTACAAGGAAGAAAAGCTGCTGGATCTTTTGAAAGCTGTGATGAGAAACTGAGAAGTGAGCATGGAAGTAAAAGGGTCGCTGCATGACAGTATTTTGTGGATACTAACTCTGAACTTATGGAAGTGAAGCTTGGACCTTGTTGAAGGGACACAAATCAAGAATGACAGCAGTGGAAATGAGTTATTTGAGAGGAGAGCATGTGGAGTCGCATGGAGGGACAGACTGACAAATGGAGGAAGTGAATGTGCATTGTGGTGTGGATGGTAGATATGATAGAAAGCATTAGGAGAAATGCAATGAGGTGGTTCCATATGCAGAGAGGAGGAAGAGCAAAGATCAAGGAGGAGGAAGAGGAGAGTGTATTTGATCTGAGGTGGGACAGGGGAGAGGGAGGGGAGGCCAAGGATAGAGATGGAGGGATGGAATGGCGAGGAATATGAGAGAGGGGTGTGTGGAGCTGGGAAGTGAGTAGCAATGAAATGGTGGGTGAAGGACAGAGCTGACATGGAAGCTGATTTGTCTGTGGTCACCCCTTACGTGATTTAAGGCGTCTGGGAATAGATAGATAGAGAGATAGACCCTCGTCAAGTAGTGCTGGTAAGTGAAAAGTGTTAAATTCATGTTTAAGGCAATTCTCCATATCTGATCGGTTCTTTGTCACACATGTGGACCCGCACATGAAGACCAGTGTTGACTGACCTGTTCCAACGTCTTTGCTACTGGACAGTGGCAGCACAGGTTGCAGCACCAACGGATATAACTTTGTCACTGCTTTTGGAGCTTAACATCAGCGTAGTTCAGGCCAGTGGACACGTCGCAGCTGCCTCCACATCTGATTTGACTGCACAATCTGCTTTAGCACAAACACATGCCACGACCTCCAGTATCAATGCAGACCAGATTCTCTTGCGGTATTCCACCTGTGCTAGGCAAATGGTGAATGTTGTGTAATCCTGAAAGGTGAGAAAGTGTGCTATCACACTCCAATTGCAGATTCCTGGAGGTCTGTGTGCAAGTTTCAGGTGCCGACTGACCCTGAAGCTGCTCGCCCTTGGTTTCCTCTCTGAAGCCCATGCCCATCATGAAAACGGATTTGACAGTCATGGTGGTACTTGGTCTCTGGCTGCCACAATAATATCACCATTTTCAATGCGTCGCATATACAGGACATTTACAACGCTGGGTGGTAACCATATAACGCACAAATCCATACGTGCTCCCTACGTGTCAACAAGTGGGTTGGTGGAGGGTTGGTGCCCTCTCCCTGTAAAACAAATCTTTAACTCAGTGTCAACATGGCCATCATTTCATGGGATTATGG